>NC_053023.1:152368812-152610763 GCF_003073215.2 Triticum urartu
AACAGTTCTTTCCCTGAAAACACAACCAGCACAATTATCCAGGTGGTCTCTGGAAGCATGAGTTAGTCCATTATAAAAGATATCAAGTATTTCATTTTTCTTGAGAGGATGATCAGGCAAAGCATTAAGTAATCGGAGAAGCCTCCCCCAAGCTTGTGGGAGAATCTCTTCTTCAATTTGCACAAAATTATATATTTCCCTTAAAGAAGCTTGTTTCTTATGAGCGGGGAAATATTTAGCAGAGAAGTAATAAATAATATCCTGGGGACTACGCACACAACCAGGATCAAGAGAATTAAACCATGTTTTAGCATCACCCTTTAATGAGAACGGAACTAACTTAAGGATAAAGTAATAGCGAGTTTTCTCATCATTAGTGAACAGGGTGGCTATATCATTTAATTTAGTAAGATGTGCCACAACAGTTTCAGATTCATAGCCATAGAAAGGATCAGATTCAACCAAGGTAATCAACTCAGGACCGACAGAGAAATAATAATCCTTATCGAAAATACAGATAGGTGAAGTAGCAAAAGCAGGGTCATATTTCATTCTAGCATTCAAAGATTTTTCTTTAAGCTTAGCTAATAATTTCTTAAGATCAATCTATCATTGCAAGCTAAAAAGTCTCTAGCAGTTTCTTCATCCATAACATAACCCTCAGGCACAACAGGCACATATCTAGGGGGGAATCTTTATCATCACTTTCATCAATATTATCAGTTTCAATAATTTCATTCTCTCTAACCCTAGCAAGTTGTTCATCAAGAAATTTACCTAGTGGCATAGTATTATCAAGCATAGAAGTAGTTTCATCATAAGTATCTTGCAAAGCAGAAGTGGCATCATCAATAACATGCGACCTATCAGAATCAATAGCATGTGTAGGTGTCGCAAGCTTACTCAAAACAGAAGGTGAATCAAGTGCAGAGCTAGATGGAAATTCCTTACCTCCCCTCGTAGTTGAGGGAAAAATCTTGGTTCTTTTATCTTTCAAGTTCTTCATAGTGATCAACATATATAAATCTCAAGTGGCTCAAAGAATAGATCTATGCTCCCCGGCAACGGCGCCAGAAAATAGTCTTGATAACCCACAAGTATAGGGGATCGCAACAGTTTTCGAGGATAGAGTATTCAACCCAAATTTATTGATTCGACACAAGGGGAGCCAAAGAATATTCTCAAGTATTAGCAGCTGAGTTGTCAATTCAACCACACTTGGAAAACTTAATATCTGCAGCAAAGTATTTAGTAGCAAAGTAATATGGAAGTAACGATAACGGTAGCAGTTTTGTAGTGATTGTAATAGTGGCAACGGAAAGGTAACTAAGCAAAGATCAATATGTGAAAAGCTCGTAGGCAATGGATCAGTGATGGATAATTCTGTCGGATGTGATTCCTCATGCAACAGTTATAACATACAGTGACATAGAACTGATGTCTACTACACAACCTTCTTCGTGTAGACATTGTTGGGCCTCCAAGTGCAGAGGTTTGTAGGACAGTAGCAAATTTTCCTCAAGTGGATGACCTAAGGTTTATCAATCTGTGGGAGGCGTAGGATGAAGATGGTCTCTCTCAAGCAACCCTGCAACCAAATAACAAAGAGTCTCTTGTGTCCCCAACACACCCAATACAATGGTAAATTGTATAGGTGCACTAGTTCGGCGAAGAGATGGTGATACAAATGCAATATGGATAGTAGATAATAGTTTTTGTAATCTGAAAATATAAAACAACAAGGTAACTAATGATAAAAGTGAGCACAAATGGTATTGCAATGCTAGGAAACAAGGCCTAGGGTTCATACTTTCACTAGTGCAAGTTCTCTCAACAATAATAACATAATTGGATCATATAACTATCCCCCAACATGCAACAAAGAGTCACTCCAAATTCACTAATAGCGGAGAACAAACGAAGAGATTATGGTAGGGTACGAAACCACCTCAAAGTTTTTCTTTCTGATCGATCTATTCAAGAGTCCGTAGTAAAATAACACGAAGCTATTCTTTCCGTTCAATCTATCCTAGAGTTCATACTAGAATAACACCTTAAGACACAAATCAACCAAAACCCAAATGTCACCTAGATACTCCAATGTCACCTCAAGTATCCGTGGGTATGATTATATGATATGCATCACACAATCTCAGATTCATCTATTCAACCAACACAAAGTACTTCAAAGAGTGCCCCAAAGTTTCTACCAGAGAGTCAAGACGAAAACGTGTGCCAACCCCTATGCATAGATTCCCAAGGTCACGGAACCCGCAAGTTGATCACCAAAACATACATCAAGTGGATCAATAGAATACCCCATTGTCACCACGGGTATCCCACGCAAGACATACATCAAGTGTTCTCAAATCCTTAAAGACTCAATCCGATAAGATAACTTCAAAGGGAAAACTCAATCCATTACAAGAGAGTAGAGGGGGAGAAACATCATAAGATCCAACTATAATAGCAAAGCTCGCGATACATCAAGATCGTACCACCTCAAGAACACGAGAGAGAGAGAGAGAGAGATCAAACACATAGCTACTGGTACATCCCCTCAGCCCCGAGGGAGAACTACTCCCTCCTTGTCATGGAGAGCACCGGGATGATGAAGATGGCCACCGGAGAGGGATTCCCCCTTCGGCAGGGTGCCGGAATGGGTCTAGATTGGTTTTCGGTGGCTACGGAGGCTTCTGGCGGCGGAACTCCCTATCTATTGTGCTCCCCGAAGTTTTTAGGGTATATGGGTATATATGGGAGGAAAAAGTATGTCGGTGGACCTCCGGGCTGTCCACGAGGCAGGGGGCATGCCCAGGGGGGTGGGCGCGCCCCCAGCCTCATGGGCAGCCCGGGACGCTCCTGGTCCATCTCCGATACTCCGTGGGCTTCTTCTGGTCCAAAAATAAGTTCCGTGAAGTTTCAGGTAAATTGGACTCCATTTGATTTTCCTTTTCTGCGATACTCTAAAACAAGAAAAAAAATAGAAACTGGCACTGGGCTCTGGGTTAATAGGTTAGTCCCAAAAATAATATAAAAGTGTCTAATAAAGCCCATAAACATCCAAAACAGATAATATAATAGCATGAATACTTCATAAATTATAGATACGTTGGAGACGTATCAGCATCCCCAAGCTTAATTCCTGCTCGTCCTCGAGTAGGTAAATGATAAAAGAAATAATTTATGAAGTGTGAATGCTAGCAGGTGCACAAGTTTGATCAATGATAATTTCAATCACCTTTTGTAGCATCATTATATATCATAACAATAGCTCATCTCATAAAGCTTCTCATGATCAAGTAACAAGCTATTCACATGTTAAATTATAGATCATGAACTTTCTTGAAAACTAACAAACCGTGTTATCAGTCATCAAACAATTACAATTCATCTTATTTTCAGGAAGAGTCTATGTCAGAGCTTTGATTTAGCAAACCCCACATACTCAACTATCATGTAGTCTTTCACAATTGCTAACACTCATGCGATATTTATGGGTTCAAAGTTTTAATCAGACACAGAGAAAGATAGGGGCTTATAGATTCGCCTCCCAACCTTTTACCTCAAGGGTAATGTCAACAATAATAGTTCATGATGCCTTACATCCAATTGGATATATATATATATGTATGTATGTATGTATGTATGTATGTATGTATATATAGGACAGGGCTATTCTGTTACTAGTAACAGAATATTATTCTGTTACCATCAGGCCCTTATAGAGGCCCGATCCATTTTGCACAATCTGGTGCTTCTATGATGTGGCACGAAACAGAGAAAAAGCCCACCCACTCCCCACCGCCTCCCCGCTGCTTCCACCCACCGCTGGCTCCACCCAATGCTCCCACCCGCCGCCGGCCGTCGGGCCCAGCCTCCCTGCTTTCACGCGCCGCCGACTTCGCCCCTGCTTCTACCCATCGCTGGCGTCGCCCCTCTGCTTCCACCGTGCCACTAGGCCGCCTCCCCGCTGCTCCCACCGGAGCGCCGCCCCCGTGCTTCCACCGCGCCACCTGGCCAACCTCCCCGCTGCTTCCACCGTGCTGCCGCTCCGCACACAACCTCCTGGTTGCCGGCCGCATTGGCGCCGCCGCTGCTGCTTCACAATCCTCCATCGCCCCCATCTCCTCTTGATCTCGTCATCAATCCCCAACCACTCTCTGCAGTCACTGGCTCCAGCCGCCACCCTGTTTCCCATCTCCCCCGGCTCCAGTCTACCAGTAAACAACCTACACGCACAGCCGCAGGTCGCCGGTGTGACCCACTTCTTCTACCGCAGCGTCCCTGATGTCCATCTCCACCGCGACAACCACCAACCCGACTTGCCCTCCGTTCACCGCTGCCACCCCGGATCGTTCAACAACACAGTGCCAAGCCGTTCGATGCCGCAGCTCGGGAGGTGCCCATCTCAACCTTTCCACACCCCCCTGGATGTTCATGCTCCTCTGGTATATATTCAGTTCATATTGTAGCTATGGTCATTCTATTATGATTTTCAGCTCATCTTGTGTGATTTCTTTCTTCAGTCCCAAGTGGCAAATTTGTTCTGCAGCATATGGTATCATTGAGCTGCACTTGTTTGTACTATCCCTCTTCCCCTGCTCCTCAAGCGGCACTGTTGTCTTGTGCTTGTTGTTCGACAGGTATTTGTCTTAATGCCTAGAGAAGAGACTTGTTTTCTGTACTAAACTCATTATTAGTTTGGTTTGTATTATTTTTTAAATTCATGAAAAAACATAGGATAGTTGGGTGCGTGCGCAAAAATATCATCAGTACATGTTTCAAAATTATGTAAGTTTAGATATATCACCTAAAAAAAGTTCAAAGAAAAATTATGCAAGTTCAATCTGTGTGCTGCTACAAATTTGCACTTCTTGTCCAGTCGTACTAGTACTGATGAATAACAAGTTACTGATAGTTATTAATGAATGAAAAATGTAGGGGTTGAAGTAAACCCTCTCGATATAACTATTACTAATATATGTGCTCTGCCTGCACATTTTTCAATACCGAAGAATAACCCTAGGGAGAAGTTCATGTTTAGAAAGTTGGTAGGTTGATACATAGAAACTTAACAAATATTGTCCATTTTAGTATTGATCGAGTATCATATATGCGTCAGTTCTAAATAGTTTGTTCATTGTGATTAGAGATAATACAAAAAGCATATCCTTCAGTTCTGCAGATATTTTACAACTTCTCCGAACATGCGTCCACCGACATGCTCGGCGCCATCCACAACTTCATCGTGTGAGAGCTTCTGCTCCAGATCCTCTTCCTCCATGGTCCCTGCACGCCGTGACGACCAGGTTTGTAACCGGAACTACAGCATAGTGTTCTTGGAACCAAACTGAAGCAATGCAACGAGAAGTAAAAAAATTTGGGCTGATGTACCTTGTCCTATACCCACTTCTTTGCCTGGATGTAGGAATCTGATAGACAAAACAAGGTGTGTCCCTCTACATATTCAAGAGGAAAATTTGATTGCTGAAAATTCTTGTGTTTATACAATTTAATTTTGCTATCTGTTTCTTATTTTAATTCAGTCCAGTATCTAATTTTAGTTCAGTTCAATTATCATTTTGGTTTAAGTTCAAGCCAATTCTTATTTTATTTTATCGTCTTGTGCTTCCATCCATTCCGTGGTCTAGGGCGGCTATCGTGGTGTTAATTTGTGTCTTCTGACTTGTGCAATTTGATTTCTTGGCACACTGTCTTGTCCATGTGTGGCATTAATCAACTGTCTAAAGGAGAAAGGTGTTCTACATGAAATTCATCCATTTGTCAGTGCGAGTTTATTCTTTTTTGTCAGGTCTAAGTTCAACTATGGTTTTGTTTGGACTTGCAAGATTCAGTTGACAACCACTACCGTGCAATGATATTATGGTACTATCAACATAAACATAGAGCCTCCACCTATGGCGACGCGCCATGGCTCCTCCTCCCACCTCCCACGACGCGCTGCAGGGGGGGTCGCCGGTGGAGGGCGGAGCGTCAGCAACAACCACTTCTGCCCCATCCTACTCCTCCTCATCGCGTGACCGTCTCCTTCGGCGCCCTGCACCTCAACGTCGAGCACTGCCCTCGCATGAGAGATCGGATGGACAAGGTGCTCCTGCCACCTTCTTCCCCGTTGATCCAGCTCCTGTTCCCCGCCGATAGCAGGAGACAGGAGGTCACCTCCAGCGCTGCTGGTGGCGTGAAGGCCGTCAAATGGTAAATTTCTGACCCTTGTAACCTTAGGTACTACTACAAAGCAGAAAGGATCTCTGTAAGTTAGTTAATAGCACCATGCCGTGCCTCTTGTGCTGCAAGACTTCTAGTTCTTCAACTAAAAAAATAAATGTTTCGCTTGGCATGCTTTCTGGATGAGGTATTACATGATATCAGTCCCAAAAAAGTATAAATTTCTTCTATTGTCAGTTAAATTTTCTCTAGTATGCATGTTTGTTTGCTTTTTATCATGATATATAGGAAGATGCTGGTAGCTCTAGTACCTATACTACAACAGTTCATTGACAAAAAATATATCAGTTCAACACATACTTGGAAAAAAGCTCAATACTAAGTGTTCTCTTCCTATCCTTACATTTGCTAGTCTTCACCATGTTCAGGTAGTGCCTAGAAGAAGTTAACTCATGCATTTCCATAAAACTATGTACTGATAAATCAGAACTCATGCATTTCCATCAAATTCTGTAAGTTTCGTGTGTGCGCTTCTACAAATCTGAAATACTTTTCCAATTATACTAGTACCGATGCAATTACCTAAAAATGTTGAAGAAAAATTCTATAAGTTTGGTGTGTGTGCTGCTACAAATCTAAACTTCTTGTCTAGTCATTCTAGTACTGATGAAGATCGAGTTGACTGAAATAATGTAGTCGATTCCTGAGACCCTTACTAGTCCTATATATATATATATAAGTTGTGCCTGATAGCCATACATGACTTTTCTCTTTGTTGCCTACTTGTTTTTGTAAAATTCTTTGAACTTATTTAGGCGATATATTTGGACCTTTGCCTCGTCAGGACAACAGCATGCTACCCAGCCGGTCACGAGAAGAGCTACGTGCAGGCCCCTTGTGCTCTGTCCTCGATCTGCCTCATTCATCTCCCTCTCATCCTCTCTCTGCTCTGTGTGTGTGTGCAGGGAGTGGGAGCAGATAGAGCGGGGGAGTGGGATGCCCTTCCATGGTGAATTCATAGGCATCTTCCATGGAGATTGTGAGCTTTGCTTGAGGATTTATGTTGTTGGTCTGTCCACTGTAGTTCGATATTACTCTGTAACTTCAGATATATCACCTAAATAAGTAATGATTTGCAGTGAATTTCTTCAAAATCCTGTAAAGTTTAGATATATCACCTAAATATCGTCAGTGCAAGTTTCAAAATTCTGTAAGTTTCTATATATCATAAAGAAAAATCGATGAGTCACCATCCGCTTTATATTCATGTTCTCTGTAGCACAAGTAGCAATGGGGCTGACTGAGAGTGATCCCTGAACCATTTCATTCAAGGCCATGGTTTCCAATAATGCCAATGCTAATCCCTGAACAATCCTGTCCTCTATACAGATTGAGAGATTAACATATCAATGGAAGTTTGTTCTCAAAACTGAAATTGTTCTGCATGTACTAACAGATTAGTTGTTAATTATTGGAGTGCTTCGTTCTTGCAGAATAAAAATATTATGTATGCATTGCTTCTTGGCCCAGCTGAGAGAACCCTCGTGTTAAAAAGTATAAAAGCAGTTTTGAAGCAATTCCCAGTGTCTTTAGAAGCATTCATGGTTAAAAAGCAATGACTACCTCCTCCGTTCGAGTTGAGCACTGTTCATCGTCCAAGTTGAGAACTAGGTGTCGTCCAAGTTCAAAGAGGGTTGTATGCAAGTACAGAAGTTTCTTTTAGTGAGAAAATGCGCGTGTTCACAATATTCTGTATGATTCATTTGTTCAACCTTAGAACTTAGCGATATTCAGTATATTTTTCTATGATGAAGGCACACATGAAGTCATGTGCAATGGTTATACCCCTAGTGTTTCAAAGATTCGTATTTTGTTTCTTCAAATGTGTTGTGCGCCTATTTGATGAGGTAAAACAAAGTAAAATAGTGAAAATGGCATTAAAGACACTTGGAAGTACAAATGTAAAAATAAATAAGTTCTAATTCTCGACAGGTAGGAAGTTTGGAGAAGAAAACATATAAGTTTTAAAAAGAAGGGAATGGTAAAAATGTAAGTCCATTCAACTATATAAACCATAAAGGTACGATGGTGATTACACCGTCAGTAAAGATAAGGATGAGAAAGAAAATTAAAAAATAAAACTAAAAGAACATCGAGTGATTATTTTTTAAGAAGTACAAACTCTCTAGTACCATAAGTACCATAAAATTAAAATTAAAAATTGCATCTGTTCTTACTCAAGGGACAATAAATTTGCAAAAAAAAAATTGTACCAGTAAATGTTCGGAGGAAAAAAGCAACTTAATAAATGGAAAAAATGATAAGTTCACAACTACAAAAGTTGTATGTTCAAACATGACGTCTCAGATAAGTTTGGAAAAAAGCTCAAACAAAAGAAAAACCCACGGAAATTCAAATGGTAAAAGTCCAAGTTGCAAAACGCGAGAAGTTCAAAACATCATTGCAAAAAAAATTAGTTCAAAAAAAGAAACACACAAAACATATTGTTTTAAAACAAATATCATTCAGCTCAATGATATAAACCATGCAAGTTCAAGGACTATGATACCGTAAACCATCGAAAAGTTACGAGAAAAAGGCGTACCCAAAAAAGTGTAAATTTTAGTCTACGAAACACACTCAGCACAAACACATATGGACATCAGTTCCAGTACTCTGTTTTTTTCTGACGGGAAAGCAACACGAAGGGTCTCACCATATTTCAAATTAGTCTTCACCAGTTGCGAATTTGAGGAAACGTTCAACATGACTAAGTTTCATATTTCGATAGCTCTGTGTAGACGTTGAACTGAAATCTTTGACCTCTATGAAAATTTCGCATTTGACAATTCTTTGTGAAATTTTGTTGCACACCTACCACGAAAGTTTCCCTGAATATGAGCTGCCATTTTATAGCTCGTATGGTGCTCAGTCTCATGTCAAATACAGTAGTAACTACCGTTAGCCCCTGATCAAATACTACTACTATAGTAGCTCCACCAGCAACAACATAGTGCGGGATAATTAATTAGCAACGGAATCTGCTCAGCTCCCATTTCATGTTCCATTTTAGGTTCATGAATTTTGGAACAGTCCTTCCTATAAATTGCACTTTAAGCACAGAAGATTCAGCTTCAACCGCTCTTTAGATTTTGCCATATGTTGCCAACTCTATGGTTCCTGCTAGCAACACTAGCCTAGAACCTCGTCTTGGCATCTTACATAAGATAAATGAACAAATTCAGACATGCCGTGAGATGGCCAAGATTATGGTGCAGGCTCTAGTTCATGCAGAACTAGATGACCTTTCCTGTATTGTGCAGAAAAGACAGAGCATAGAGACTGATCTTTGAGAGACGTCAAGGATGGGCACATGGGCAACATGGCTACAATTGCCGCCGACTGAGGTGAATCTGGACGGACGGTGGTGGTGGTGGCCACCGCCCCCTCCCACTCCGGCGGGACCTGCTCTGCCCTTCCCTTCCTAAGATGGCAAGGTAAACGAAATCAGTTGAGTGGTCACTCAATCCTTTCAACCACATCACAGATCGGCGCCTTGCCACTAGTACAAAGGGGAAGGAGGAGGAGGAGGGGAGCGGAACACGGCGACTCCACCAGCAGCTCGACCCACCCCCGGCTGGAAATGGCGGCCTCCCCCTCCGCCCTCGCGCTCTCCCCCACCACGCGGGTATTCCTTGTGCCTTCACTTGAGTTCTCTCTGCTAATTTCTCGCTTGGTGCTACTTGTAGGTGGTAGCTTCTTCGTCCATGCTGCTGGCGCTGAGGCGGACGCCGGCGCCGCGCGTGGCCGCCTTCTCCTCCGTCCAGCTCTGCGCGTGCTCTTGGGGCGCACTGCGCCCTCTACGGCCGGAGCTCGCCGCGGACCCTCCTCGCCCCGGCACCGCCCGCTGCAGGGCGCCTCTGCTCCAGCTTAGCGCATGTACGCACCCACGCCACACTTCTCTCCACCATACGAGCTCCAGTGGCAGCGCCGCCGCCGTCGCCCGCTCCCCGGCGCCCATCACCGCGACTGGGGTATGGCTTGGGTTGCCAGGAGGGAGGCGGGCGGGTGGAGGGATCCGCCACAAGTAGCTGGCTCAACGGGGAGAGAGAGGAGGGGGCTCTTATTTGCTCTTTTAATAAAAAATGATCAGTTCAACGAAATGACGGAATCAGTACAACCGCTCGGATTCATCAGTTCAAGAAGGGTAACAGAATAATATTCTGTTAGCGTAACAGAATAGCCCAGATGTATATATATATATATCAGAATCTTTCCAACACAATGTGCTTGCCAAAGGATAAAATGTAAAAAAGAAAGGTGAAGATCACCACAACTCTTGCATAAGGGTAGAAGATAAAAGTAAAGATAGGCCCTTCGCAGAGGGAAGCAGAGGTTGTCATGCGCTTTTATAGTTGGATGCATAAAATCTTAATGCAAAAGAACGGTCACTTTATTGTCCCCTGTGATAGGGACCTTTATTATGCAGTCCGTCGCTTTTGTTGCTTCCATATCACAAGATCGTATAAAGCTTATTTTCTCCACACTAAAAGATCATACATATTTAGAGAGCAATTTTTATTGCATGCACCGATGACAACTTACATGAAGGATCTTACTCAATCCATAGGTAGGTATGGTGGACTCTCATGGCAATACTGGTTTAAGGGATGTTTGGAAGCACAAGTAGTATCTCTACTTGGCGCGAAGAATTTGGCTAGCATGAGGGGGAAAGGCAAGCTCAACATGTTGGATGATCCATGACAATATACTTTATTTCAGATATAAGAAAACATAACCCATTACGTTGTCTTCCTTGTCCAACATCAACCTTTTAGCATGTCATATTTTAATGAGTGCTCACAACAACAAAAGATGTCCAAGATAGTATATTTATATGTGAAATCTCTCTTCTTCAATATTCTTTCATGAATTATTCAAGTGACCAATACAATGTTTGCTAACCTTCAATAAATTTACCACCTCTACTTCTTATATGTGAAGTCATCACTCCCCATGGGATAAGCATATGAAACATATATAATTTCAGATTTATGATATTCGCTCATTCAACTATTTACTCATAGGATATAAGTGAAGCACACGAGTAAATGACAAATTACTCCAAAAAGATATAAGTGAAGATCAATGAGTAGTTAAATAATTATGAAGCTATGTGAAGACTCTCTCTCATTTAATAATTTCAGATCTTGATATTTTATTCAAACAGCAAGCAAAGCAAAATAAAATGGCATTCTAAGAAGAAAGTTGAAGAAGCAAACATCATGTGAAGAAGCAAAAACTTAGGATCAACCAAAACTAACCGATAGTTGTTGAAGAAGAAAGGTGGGATGCCAACCGGGGCATCCCCAAGTTTAGACGCTTGAGACTTCTTGAAATATTATCTTGGGATGCCTTGGGCATCCCCAAGCTTGAGCTTTTGTGTCTCCTTAATTCCTTTCATATCACGGTCTCCCTAAATCTCAAAAGCTTCATCCACACAAAACTCAACAAGGACTCGTGAGATAAGTTAGTAAAAACCATTGCAAAAACCTTATCATACTCTACTGTAGCAAATCACTAAAATTATTATTAAACATTGCATACTAAATTCCTCTGTATATTTAATAGTCCTATCCTCAAATAGAATCATTAAAGAAGCAAACATATGCAAACAATGCAAACATAACAGCAATCTGCCTAAACAGGACAGTCTGTAAAGAGTGCAGCAAGATCCATACTTCCCTAGATCCAAAAATTAATAAAGTAAATTCCCACTGTAGTAAGTTTATCAGAGCTTAATATGCAAAAGGTTTCAACATTTTATCACATTCTGAGTTTTCTAGGGAATTATTGCAACAACGGTAAACTTTCTGTTTTCAAACAGCAACATGAAGACTTGTAAAATAGGCATAGTAAAGGCTACCAATGCCACTTTTATTGAAATAAAAGATGCAAAACATTGTTCTAAATAAAAGCAAGCAAATCCTAACAAAATAAATTGACGCTCCAAGCAAAATACATATCATGTGGTGAATAAAATATAGCTCCAAGTAAAGTTACCGATGAACGAAGACGTAAGAGGGGATGCCTTCCGGGGCATCCCCAAGCTTAGGCTCTTGGTTGTCCTTGAATATTACCTTGGGGTGCCTTGTGAATCCCCAAGATTAGGCTCTTACCACTCCTTATTCTATAGTCCATCGAATCTTTACCCAAAACTTGAAAACTTCACAACACAAAACTGAATAGAAAACTCGTAAGCTCCGTTAGTATAATAAAGCAAATCACCATCATAAGGTACTGTAATGAACTCATTTTAAATTCATATTGGTGTAATATATACTGTATTCCAACTTCTCTATGGTTCATACCCTCCGATACTACTCATAGATTCATCAAAATAAGCAAACAGCACGATGAAAACAGAATCTGTCAAAAACAGAACAGTCTGTAGTAATCTGAATCAAACATATACTTATGTAACTCATAAAATTATAAAATAAATTTCTGGACGCGAGGAATTTATATATTAATCATATTAAAAAATAATTAACTAAATATCACTTTCCAAATAAAAATGGCAGCAATTCTCGTGAGCGCTAAAGTTTCTGTTTTTTACAGCAAGATCAAAAAGACTTTCCCCAAGTCTTCCCAACGGTTCTACTTGGCACAAACACTAATTAAAAGCATAAAACCACATCTAAACAGAGGCTAGATGAATAATTTATTACTAAACAGGAACAAAAAGTAAGGAACAAAAATAAAATTGGGTTGCCTCCCAACAAGCGCTATCGTTTAATGCCCCTAGCTAGGCATGATGATTTCAATGGTGTTCATATAAAAGATAAGATTGTAACATAAAGAGGGCATCATGAAGAATATGACTAGCACATTTATGTCTAACCCACTTCCTATGCATAGGGATTTTGTGAGAAAAAAACTTGTGGAGATCATAATCAACTAGCATAGGAGGGCAAAACAAGCATAACTTCAAAACTTTAAGCACATAGAGAGGAAACTTGATATTATTGCAATTCCTACAAGCATATGTTCCTCCCTCATAATAATTTTCAGTAGCATCATGAATGAATTCAACAATATAACTATCACATAAAGCACTATTTTCATGATGCACAAGCATAGAATTTTTATTACTCTCCACATAAGCAAACTTCTTCTCATGAATAATAGTGGGAGCAAACTCAACAAAGTAATTATCATGTGAGGCATAATCCGATTGAAATCTAAAATCATGATGACAAGTTTCATGGTTATCATTATTCTTTATAGCATACAAGTCATCACAATAATCATCATAGATAGCAACTTTGTTCTCATAATCAATTGGAACCTCTTCTGAAATAGTGGATTCATCACAAAATAAAGTCATGACCTCTCCCAATCCACTTCCATAATTATCATAATAAAATTCAACATCCTCCAAAATAGTGGGATCATTACTTCCTAAAGTTGACACTCTTCCAAACCCACTTTCATCAATATAATCATCATAAGTAGGAGGCATGCTATCATCATTATAAATTTGCATATCAAAACTTGTGAGACTAAAAATATCATCTTCATTAGACATAGCATCCCCAAACTTGTGGCTTTGCATATCATTAGCATCATGGATATTCAAGGAATTCATACTAACAACATTGCAATCATGCTCATCATTCAAATATTTAGTGCCAAACATTCTAATGCATTTTTCTTCTAGCACTTGAACACAATTATCGAAATCCTTATTTTCATGATAGATATTAAAAAGATGAAGCATATGAGGTACCCTTAGTTCCATATTTTTATAATTTTCTTTTATAGACTAAACTAGTGATAAAACAAGAAACAAAAAGATTCGATTGCAAGATCTAAAGATATACCTTCAAGCACTAACCTCCCTGGCAACGGCGCCAGAAAAGAGCTTAGTTGACAGGGTGTTAGTGCCGCTTTCCTCGCCTCCCCGGCAACGGCGCCAGAAAAGATCTTGATGTCTACTACACAACCTTCTTCTTGTAGACGTTGTTGGGCCTCCAAGTGCAGAGGTTTGTAGGCAGTAGCAAATTTCCCTCAAGTGGATGACCTAAGGTTTATCAATCTGTGGGAGGCGTAGGATGAAGATGGTCTCTCTCAAGCAACCCTGCAACCAAATAAAAAAGAGTCTCTTGTGTCCCCAACACACCCAATACAATGGTAAATTGTATAGGTGCACTAGTTCGGCGAAGAGATGGTGATACAAGTGCAATATGGATAGTAGATAATAGTTTTTGTAATATGAAAATATAAAAACAACAAGGTAACTAATGATAAAAGTGAGCACAAACGGTATTGCAATGCTAGGAAACAAGGCCTAGGGTTCATACTTTCACTAGTGCAAGTTCTCTAAAAAATAATAACATAATTGGATCATATAACTATCCCTCAACATGCAAAAAAGAGTCACTCCAAAGTCACTAATAGCGGAGAACAAACGAAGAGATTATGGTAGGGTACGAAACCACCTCAAAGTTATTCTTTCTGATCGATCTATTCAAGAGTCCGTAGTAAAATAACACGAAGCTAACTCCAAAGGGGAACTAGCATGACTCTAATATCACCATCTCCATATCTCAAAACAATCATCAAGTATCAAACTTCTCATAGTATTCAACACACTCATAAGAGAATTTTATTATTCTTGAATACCTAGCATATTAAGATTTTAAGCAAATTACCATGCTATTTAGGACTCTCAAAATGATACAAGTGAAGCATGAGAGTTCATCTATTTCTTCAAAATAAAACTACCACCATGCTCTAAAAGATATAAGTGAAGCACTAGAGCAAATGACAAACTACTCCGAAAGATATAAGTGAAGATCAATGAGTAGTCGAATAATTATGCAACTATGTGAAGACTCTCTAACATTTAATAATTTCAGATCTTGGTATTATATTCAAACAGCAAGCAAAGCAAAATAAAATGACATTCTAATAATGGCAAACATCATGTGAAGAAGCAAAAACTTAGGATCAACCGATACTAACCGATAGTTGTTGAAGAAGAAAGGTGGGATGCCACCCGGGGCATCCCCAAGCTTAGACGCTTGAGACTTCTTGAAATATTATCTTGGGGTGCCTTGGGCATCCCCAGGCTTGAGCTTTTGTGTCTCCTTAATTCCTCTCATATCACGGTCTCCCTAAATCTCAAAAGCTTCATCCACACAAAACTCAACAAGGACTCGTGAGATAAGTTAGTATGAACCATTGCAAAACCTTATCATACTCTACTGTAGCAAATCACTAAAATTATTATTCAACATTGAATACTAAATGTCTCTGCATATTTAATAGTCCTATCCTCAAATAGAATCATTAAAGAAGCAAACATATGCAAACATAACAGCAATCTGCCTAAACAGGACAGTCTGTAAAGAATGCTGCAACATCCATACTTCCCTAGCTACAAAAATTATGAAAGAAAACTCCCACTGTAGTAAATTTATCAGATCTTAATATGCAAAATGTTTCAACATTTTATCACATTCTGACTTTTCTAGGGAATTATCGCAACAGCTGTAAACTTTCTGTTTTCAAACAGCAACATGTATACTTGTAACATAGGCATAGTAAGGGCTATCAATGCCACTTTTATTGAAATAAAAGATGAAAAAAATTGTTATAAATAACAGAAAGCAAATCCTAACAAAATAAATTGACGCTCCAAGCAAAACACATATCATGTGGCGAATAAAAATATAGCTCCAAGTAAAGTTACCGATGAACGAAGACGAAAGAGGGGATGCCTTCCGGGGCATCCCCAAGCTTAGGCTCTTGATTGTCCTTGAATATTACCTTGGGGTGCCTCAGGTATCCCCAATCTTAGGATATTTCCACTCCTTATTCCATAGTCCATCGAATCCTTACCTAAAACTTGAAAACTTCACAACACAAAACTTAACAGAAAACTCGTAAGCTCCGTTAGTATAAGAAAATAAATCACCACTTCAAGGTACTGTAATGAACTCATTATTTATTTATATTGGTGTTAAACCTACTGTATTCCAACTTCTCTATGGTTTATAAACTATTTTACTAGCCATAGATTCATCAAAATAAGCAAACAACACACGAAAAACAGAATCTGTCAAAAACAGAACAGTCTGTAGTAATCTGGATCAAACGTATACTTCTGGAACTCATAAAATTCTCAAATAAATTTCTGTACCTGAGTAATTTATCTATTAATCATCTTCAAAAAGAATTAACTAAATATCACTCTCAAAGTAAAAATGGCAGCAATTCTCGTGAGCGCTAAAGTTTCTGTTTTTTTACAGCATGATCAACAAGACTTCTCCCAAGTCTTCCCAAAGGTTCTACTTGGCCCAAACACTAATTTAAAAGCATACAACCACATCTAAACAGAGACTAGATGAATTATTTATTACTAAACAGGAAAAAAAGCAAGGAACTAAAATAAAATTGGGTTGCATCCCAACAAGCGCTATCGTTTAACGCCTCTAGCTAGGCATGATGATTTCAATGATGCTCACATAAAGGGTAAGAATTGAAATATAGATAGAGCATCATGAAGAATATGACTAGCACATTTAAGCCTAACCCACTTCCTATGCATAGGGATTTTGTGAGCAAACAACTTGTGGGAACAAAAATCAACTTGCATAGGAAGGTAAAACAAGCATAACTTCAAAACTTTAAGCACATAGAGAGGAAACTTGATATTATTGCAATTCCTACAGGCATATGTTCCTCCCTCATAATAATTTTCAGTAGCATCATGAATGAATTCAACAATATAACCAGCACCTAAAGCATTCTTTTCATGATCTACAAGCATAGAAAATTTACTACTCTCCACACAAGCAAAATTCTTCTCATGAATAGTAGTGGGAGCAAGCTCAACAAAATAATTATCATGTGAGGCAAAATCCAATTGAAAACTAATCATGATGACAAGTTTCATGGATATCATTATTCTTTATAGCATACAAGTCATCAAAATAATCATCATAGATAGCAACTTTGTTCTCATAATCAATTGGAACCTCTTCCGGAATAGTGGATTCATCACAAAATAAAGTCATGACCTCTCCAAATCTACTTTCATCAATACAATCATCATAAATAGGAGGCATGCTTTCATCATAATAAATTTGCTCATCAAAAATTGGGGGACAAAAAATATCATCTTCATCAAACATAGCTTCTCCAATCTTGTGGCTTTGCATATCATTAGCATCATGGATATTCAAGGAATTCATACTAACAACATTGCAATCATACTCATCATTCAAATATTTAGTGCCAAACATTTTATATATTTCTTCTTCTAGCACTTGAGCACAATTATCCTTTCCATCATACTCACGAAAGATATTAAAAAGGTGAAGCGTATGAGACAAACTCAATTCCATTTTTTTGTAATTTTCTTTTATAAACTAAACTAGTAATAAAACAAGAAACTAAAAGACTCGATTGCAAGATCTAAAGATATACCTTCAAGCGCTAACCTCCCCGGCAACGGCGCCAGAAAAGAGCTTGATGTCTACTACACAACCTTCTTCTTGTAGACGTTGTTGGGCCTCCAAGTGTAGATGTTTGTAGGATAGTAGCAAATTTCCCTCAAGTGGATGACCTAAGGTTTATCAATCCGTAGGAGGCGTAGGATGAAGATGGTCTCTCTCAAGCAACCCTACAACCAAATAACAAAGAGTCTCTTGTGTCCCCAACACACCCAATACAATGGTAAATTGTATAGGTGCACTAGTTCGGCTAAGAGATGGTGATACAAGTGGTATATGGATAGTAGATAAAGGTATTTGTAATCTGAAATTATAAAAACAGCAAGGTAGCAAATGATAAAAGTGAGCGTAAACAGTATTGCAATGATAGGAAATAAGGCCTAGGGTTCATAATTTCGCTAGTGTAAGTTCCCTCAACAATACTAACATAATTGGATCATAAAACTATCCCTCAACATGCAACAAAGAGTCACTCCAAAGTCACTAATAGCGGAGAATGAATGAAGAGATTATGGTAGGGTACGAAACCACCTCAAAGTTATTCTTTCCAATCAATCCGTTGGGCTATTCCTATAAGTGTCACAAACAGCCCTAGAGTTCGTACTAGAATAACACCTTAAGACACAAATCAACCAAAACCCTAATGTCACCTGCATACTCCATTGTCACCTCAAGTATCCGTGGGCATGATTATACGATATGCATCACACAATCTCAATTCATCTATTCAACCAACACATAGAACCTCAAAGAGTGCCCCAAAGTTTCTACCGAAGAATCACGATGAAAACGTGTGCCAACCCCTATGCATAGGTTCATGGGCGGAACCCGCAAGTTGGTCACCAAAACATACATCAAGTGGCACGTGGTATCCCATTGTCACCACATATATCCACGGCAAGACATACATCAAGTGTTCTCAAATCTTTAAAGACTCAATCCGATAA
Source organism: Triticum urartu (assembly GCF_003073215.2). NCBI lineage: Eukaryota > Viridiplantae > Streptophyta > Magnoliopsida > Poales > Poaceae > Triticum > Triticum urartu. The sequence goes on from NC_053023.1 coordinate 152,387,474, forward strand.
GACAACTCCAAAGGGGAAACTCAATTCATTACAAGAGAGTAGAAGGGGGAAGAAACATCATGGATCCAAATATAATAGAAAAGCTCGCGATACATCAAGATCGTATCATCTCAAGAACACGAGAGAGAGAGAGATCAAACACATAGCTACTGGTACATAGCCTCAGCCCCGAGGGAGAACTACTCCCTCCTCTTCATGGAGAGCACCGGGATGATGAAGATGGCCACCGGAGAGGGATTGCCCCCTCCGGCAGGGTGCTGGAACGGGTCTAGATTGGTTTTCGGTGGCCACGGAGGCTTTTGGCGGCGGAACTCCCGATCTATCTTCTGTTCTGGAAGTTTTAGGTCACGTAAGTATATATGGGTGCAGGAGGTACGTCAGGGGAGCCACGGGGGCCCCACGAGGCAGGGGGCGCGCCCTAGGGGGGGGGCGCCCCCCACCCTCGTGAGCACCTCGTTCCTTCCTTGACGTGGGGTCCAAGTCCATCAGGTGTGTTTCCTTCCAAAAATAACTTCTCCAGTTGATTTCATTCTGTTTCGACTCCGTCTGATATTCCTTTTCTTCAAAACACTGAAATAGGCATAAAATAGCAAATCTGGGCGGGGCCTCCGGTTAATAGGTTAGTCCCAAAAATAATATAAAAGTGGATAATAAATCCCAATATTGCCCAAAACAGTAGATAATATAGCATGGAGCAATCAAAAATTATAGATACGTTGGAGACGTATCACTTGACGAGGTACTTGTACGTACTCCATTATTGGAAAGTAGTTCATCGCAGAAATTAGTTCCAGTGATTCCTACACCAGTAAGTGAGGAAGTTAATGATGATCATGAAACTTCTGATCAAGTTACTACCGAACCTCGTAGGTCAACCAGAGTAAGATCCGCACCATAGTGGTACGGTAATCCTGTTTTGGAGGTCATGTTACTTGACCATGACGAACCTACGAACTATGAGGAAGTGATGATGAGCCCAGATTCCGCAAAATGGCTTGAAGCCATGAAATATGAGATGGGATCCATGTATGAGAACAAAGTGTGGACTTTGGTTGACTTGCCCATTGATCGGCAAGCCATAGAGAATAAATGGATCTTCAACAAGAAGACTGACGCTGACGGTAATGTTACTGTCTACAAAGCTCGACTTGTTGTGAAAAGTTTTCAACAAGTTCAAGGAGTTGACTACGATGAGACCTTCTCACCCGTAGTGATTCTTAAGTCCGTCCGAATCATGTTAGCAATTGCCGCATTTTATGATTATGAAATTTGGCAAATGGATGTCAAAACTGCATTCCTTCATGGATATCTTAAAGAAGAGTTGTATCTGATGCAACCGGAAGGTTTTGTCGATCAAAAGGTACTAACAAAGTGTACAAGCTCCAGCGATCCATTTATGGACTGGTGCAAGCCTATCAGAGTTGGAATATACGCTTTGATAGTGTGATCAAAGCATATGGTTTTATACAGACTTCTACAGAAGCCTATATTTACAAGAAAGTGAGTGGGAGCTCTGTAGCATTTCTGATATTATATGTAGATGACATATTGTTGATCGGAATGATACTGAATTTCTGAATAGCATAAAAGGATACTTGAATAAGAATTTTTCGATGGAATACCTTGGTGAAGCTGCTTATATATTAGGCATCAAGATCTATAGATATAGATCAAGACACTTAATTGGACTTTCACAAAGCACATACCTTGATAAAGTTTTGAAGAAGTTCAAAATGGATCAAGCAAACAAAGGGTTCTTGCCTATGTTACAAGGTGTGAAGTTGAGTCAGACTCAATGCCCGACCACTGCAGAAGATAGAGAGAAAATGAAAGTCATTCCCCATGCTTCAGCCATAGGTTCTATCATGTATGCAATGCTGTGTACCAGACCTGATGTATGCCTTGCTATTAGTTTAACAGGGAGGTACCAAAGTAATCCAAGAGTGGATCACTGGACAGCGGTCAAGAACATCCTGAAATACCTGAAAAGTACTAAGGATATGTTTCTCATTTATGGAGGTGACAAAGAGCTCGTCGTAAACGGTTACATCGATGCAAGCTTTGACACTGATCCAGATGACTCTAAGTCACAAAATGGATACATATTTTTATTGAATGGTGGAGCTGTCAGTTGGTGCAGTTCCAAGAAGAGCGTCGTGGCGGGATCTACGAGTGAAGCGGAGTACATAGCTGCTTTGAAAGCAGCAAATGAAGGAGTCTGGATGAAGGAGTTCATATCCGATCTAGGTGTCATACCTAGTGCGTTGAGTCCAATGAATTTTTTGTGTGACAATACTGGTGCAATTGCCTTGGCAAAGGAATCTAGATTTCACAAGAGAACCAAGCACATCAAGAGACGCTTCAATTCCATCCGTGATCAAGTCAAGGAGGGAGACATAGAGATTTTCAAGATATATACGGATCTGAATGTTGCAGACCCATTGACTAATCCTCTCTCATGAGCAAAACATGATCAACACCAAGAATCCATGGGTGTTAGAATTATTACAATGTAATCTTGATTATTGACTCTAGTGCAAGTGGGAGACTGAAGGAAATATGCCCTATAGGCAATAATAAAGTTGTTATTTATATTTCCTTATATCATGATGAATTTTTATTACTCATGCTAGAATTGTATTAACCGGAAACTTAGTACATGTGTGAATACATAGACAAACAGAGTGTCACTAGTATGCCTCTACTTGACTAGCTCGTTAATCAAAGATGGTTAAGTTTCCTAGCCATGGACAAAGATTTGTCATTTGATCAAAGGGATCACAGCATTAGAGAATGATGTGATTGACTTGACCCATCTGATATCTTAGCACGATGATCGTTTAGTTTGTTGCTATTGCTTTCTTCATAACTTATACATGTTCCTATGACTATGAGATTATGCAACTCCCGAACACCGGAGGAACACTTAGTGTGCTATCAAACGTCACAACGTAACTGGATGATTATAAAGATGCTCTACAGGTGTCTCCGATGGTGTCTGTTGAGTTGGCATAGATCGAGATTAGGATTTGTCACTCCGATTGTCGGAGAGATATCTTTGGGCCCTCTCGGTAATGCACATCACTATAAGCCTTGCAAGCAATGTAACTAATGAGTTAGTTGCGGGATGTTGCATTATGGAACGAGTAAAGAGACTTGCCAGTAACAAGATTGAACTAGGTATTGAGATACCGACGATCGAATCTCGGGAAAGTAACATACCAATGACAAAGGGATTAACGTATGTTGTTATGCGGTTTGACCGATAAAGATCTTCGTAGAATATGTAGGAACCAATATGAGCATCCAGTTCCTGCTATTGGTTATTAACCGGAGAGGAGTCTCTTTCATGTCTACATAGTTCTCGAACCCGTAGGGTACGCACGCTTAACGTTCGATAACGATCGGTATTATGAGTTTATGTGGTTTGATGTATCGAAGGTTGTTCAGAGTCTCGGATGTGACCACAGACATGACGAGGAGTCTCGAAATGGCCGCGACATAAAGATCGATATATTATAAGGCTATGTTTGGACATCGGAATGGTTCTAGGTGAGTTCGGGCATTTACCGGAGTACCGGGGGGTTACTGGAACCCCCCAGGGAGTGTATGGGCCTTATTGGGCCTTAGTGGGAGAGAAGAGGAGGTGGCCAAGGTGGATGGCGCGCCCCCTAAGCCCAATCCGAATTGGGTGGGGGGTCGACCCCCCCTTTCCTTCCCTCTCTCTCCCCCTTCCTTCCTCTCCTACTCTAACTAGGGAAGAGGGAATCCTACTTCCACCGGGAGTAGGACTCCCCCCTTGGGCGCGCCATGAGAGGGCCGACCCTACCCCTCCTCCACTCCTTTATATACGGGGGAGGGGCACCCTATAGACACACAAGTTGATTGTTTAGCCATGTGCGGTGCCCCCTCCACAGATTTTCACCTCGGTCATATCGTTGTAGAGCTTAGGCGAAGCCCTGCATCGGTAACTTCATCATCACCATCATCACGCCGTCGTGCTGACGAAACTCTCCCTCGACCACAGCTGGATCTAGAGTTCATGGGACGTCACTGAGCTGAACGTGTGTAAATCGCGGAGGTGCCGTACCTTCGGTTCTAGGATCGGTCGGATCGTGAAGACGTATGACTACATCAACCGCGTTGTCATAACGCTTCCGCTTATGGTCTACGAGGGTACGTGGACAACACTCTCCCCTCTCGTTGCTATGCATCACCTAGATGGATCTTGCGTGTGCGTAGGATTTTTTTTTGAAATTACTGCGTTCCCCACAAAAAGTTTATTATTCATGCTAGAATTGTATTAACTGGAAACTTAGTACATGCGTGACTACATAGACAAACAGAGTGTCACTAGTATGCTTGTACTTGACTAGCTCGTTAATCAAAGATGGTTAAGTTTCCTAGCCATGGACATGAGTTGTCATTTGATTAAAGGGATCACATCATTAGAGAATGATGTGATTGACTTGACCCATCCATTAGCTTAGCACTTTGATCATTTAGTTTATAGCTATTGCTTTCTTCATGACTTATACATGTTCCTATGACTATGAGATAATGCAACTACCGAATACCATAGGAACACTTAGTGTGCTATCAAACGTCACAACGTAACTGGGTGATTATAAAGATGCTCTACATGTGTCTCCGATGGTGTTTTTTGAGTTTGCATAGATCAAGATTAGGATTTGTCACTCCGAGTATCGGAGAGGTATCTCTGGGCCCTCTCGGTAATGCACATCACTATAAGCCTTGCAAGCAATGTGACTAATGAGTTAGTTGCGGGATGTTGCATTACAGAACGAGTAAAGAGACTTGCTGGTAATGAGATTGAATTAGGTATGATGATACTGACGATCGAATCTCGGGCAAGTAACATATCGATGACAAAGGAAACAATGTATGTTGTTGTGCGGTTTGACCGATAAAGATCTTCGTAGAATATGTAGGAACCAATATGAGCATCTAGGTTCTGCTATTGGTTATTTATCGTAGATGAGTCTCGGTCATCTCTACATAGTTCTCGAACCCATAGGGTCCGCACGCTTAATGTTCAATGACGATCGATATTATGAGTTTATGTGTTTTGATGTACAGAAGGTAGTTCGGAGTCCCGGATGAGATCACGGACATGACGAGGAGTCTTGAAATGGTCGAGACTTAAAGATTGATATATTGGATGACTATATTCGGACACCGGAATGGTTCCGAGGTGTATGGAGTATTTACCGGAGTACCGGGGGGGTTACCGGAACCCCCTGGGGGGGGTTATTGGGCCTCATGGGCCTATTGGTGGAAGAGAGGAGGCAGGCCAAGGCAGGGTGCGCATCCCCCCTAGCCCAAACCGAATTGGACTAGGGGGCCGGCCCCCCTTTCCTTCTCTCCCCCCTCACCTTCCCCCCTTCTCCTTGTTGGACTAGGAAAGGGGGGGGGGGCGAATCCTACTTGAAGTAGGATTGCCCCCCCTAAGCGCGCCTCCTCCCATTGGCCGGCCTCCTCCTCCCTCCCCCTTTATATATGTGGGAGGGGGGCACACCAAAGTTTCTCTTAGCCGTGTGCGGTGCCCCCCTCCACAGAAACACACCTCGGTCATATCATTGCAGTGCTTAAGCGAAGCCCTGCGCCGGTAACTTCATCATCATCATCACCACGCCGTCATGCTGACGAAACTCTCCCTCGACCTCAACTGGATCAAGAGTTTGTGGGACTCCATCGAGCAGTATGTGTGCAGATCACGGAGGTGTCGTGCGTTCGGTGCTAGATCGGTTGGATCACGAAGACATTCGACTACATCAACCGCATTACTAAACGCTTCCGCTTTCGGTCTACGAGGGTACATGGACACACTCTCCCCGCTTGTTGCTATGCTTCTCCTAGATAGATCTTGCGTGATCGTAGGAATTTTTTTTGAAATACTATGTTCCCCAATAGTGGCATCCGAGCCAGGTCTATGCGTAGATGTTATATGCACGAGTAGAACACAAAGGAGTTGTGGGCATGGGTATATACATATTGCTTGCCGTTACTAGTTGTTTCTTGATTCGGCGGTATTGTTGGATGAAGCGGCCCGGACCAACATTACATGACCATGTTCATGAGACTGGTTCTACCGACGTGCTTCGCACACAGGTGGTGAAGGAAATATGCCCTAGAGGCAATAACAAAGTTGTTATTTATATTTCCTTATATCATGATAAATTTTATTATTCATGCTAGAATTGTATTAACCGGAAACTTAGTACATGTGTGAATACATAGACAAACAGAGTGTCACTAGTATGCCTCTACTTGACTAGCTCGTTGAATCAAAGATGGTTAACTTTCCTAGCCATAGACATGAGTTGTCATTTGATTAACGGGATCACATCATTATAGAATGATGTGATTGACTTGACCCATTCCGTTAGCTTAGCATGATGATTGTTTAGTTTGTTTCTATTGCTTTCTCCATAACTTATACATGTTCCTATGACTATGAGATCATGCAACTCCCGAATACCGGAGGAACACTTTGTGTGCTACCAAATGTCACAACGTAACTGGGTGACTATAAAGGTGCTCTATAGGTGTCTCTGATGGTGTTTGTTGAGTTGGCATAGATCGAGATTAGGATTTGTCACTCCGATTGTCGGAGAGGTATCTCTAGGCCCTCTCGGTAATGCACATCAATACAAGCCTTGCAAGCAATGTGACTAATGAGTTAGTTGTGGGATGATGCATTACGGAATGAGTAAAGAGACTTGCCGGTAACGATATTGAACTAGGTATTGAGATACCGATGATCAAATCTCGGGCAAGTAACATACCGATGACAAAGGGAACAACGTATATCGTTATGCAGTTTGACCAATAAAGATCTTCGTAGAATATGTGGGAGCCAATATGAACATCCAGGTTCCGCTATTGGTTATTGACCGGAAATGTGTCTCGGTCATGTCTACATAGTTCTCGAACCCGTAGGGTTTGCACGCTTAATGTTAGGTGACGATCGATATTATGAGTTTATGTGTTTTGATGTACCGAAGGTAGTTCGGAGTCCTGGATGTGATCACGGATATGACGAGGAGTCTCGAAATGGTCGAGACATAAAGATTGATATATTGGATGACTATATTCGGACACCGGATGAGTTCTGGGGTTCACCAGATAATTATCGGAGTGTCGGGGGGTTATCGGAACCCCCGGGGGAACTAATGGGCCAACATGGGCTTTGTGTGTGAGAGAGGAGGGGCCATAGGGATGCCCCCCCTTGGGAGTCCTAATTGTACAAGGAGGGGGGTGGCGCCCCCTCTTTCCCTCCCTCTCTCCCTCTCTTTCCTCCCCCCTCCTTCTTCCTAGTTGGACTAGGAAAGGGGGAGTCCTACTCCTACTAGGAGGAGGACCCCTCCCTCTCCTTGGAGCGCCCCAAGGCCGGCCGGCCTCCCCCTTGCTCCTTTATATACGAGGGCAGGGGCACCCTAGAACACACAAGTTGATTGCTTCCAGCCATGTGTGGTGCCCCCCTCCACCATAATCCACCTCGGTCATATCGCAGTGGTGCTTAGGCGAAGCCCTATTCCGGTAGCATCATCATCACCGTCATCACTCCGTCGTGCTGATGAAGCTCTCCCTCGACACTCTGCTAGATCGTGAGTTCGTGGGACGTCACCGAGCCGAACGTTTGCAGATCGCGGAGGTGCCGTACTTTTGGTACTAGGATTGGTCGATCATAAAGACGTATGACTACATGAACCGTGTTGTTATAATGCTTCCGCTTACAGTCTACGAGGGTACGTGGACAACACTCTCCCCTCTCGTTGCTATGCATCACCATGATCTTGCGTGTGCATAGGATTTTTTTTGTAATTACCGCATTCCCCAATAGTGACATCCGAGCCAGGTTTATGCGTAGATGTTATATGCACGAGTAGAACACAAAGGAGTTTTGGGTGTGGGTATATACATATTGCTTGCCGTCCCTAGTTGATTCTTGATTCGGCGGTATTGTTGGATGAAGCGGCCCAAACCGACATTACGCGTACGCTTACGCGAGACTGGTTCTACCGACATGCTTCGCACACTGGTGGCTAGTGGGTGTCCGTTTCTCCAACTTTAGTTGAATCAGATTCAATGAACAGGGTTCTTTCTGAAGATCAAAAAGCAATCACTGTACCACATTGTGTTTTTGGCGTAGGTAAGAACGGTTCTTGCTCAACCCGTAGCAGCCACTTAAAACTTGCAACAACAAAGTAGAGGACGTCTAACTTGTTTTTGCACGGCATGTTGTGATGTGATATGGTTGTCGGTGTCAAAACCGGCGGATCTCGGGTAGGGGGTCCCGAACTGTGCGTCTAAGGCGGATGGTAACAGGAGGCAGGGGACACGATGTTTACCCAGGTTCGGGCCCTCTTGATGGAGGTAATACCCTACGTCCTGCTTGATTGTTCTTGATGATATGAGTATTACAAGAATTGATCTACCACGAGATCGAAGAGGCTAAACCCTAGAAGCTAGCCTATGGTATGATTGTATGTTGTCCTACGGACTAAAACCCTCCAGTTTATATAGACACCGGAGGAGGCTAGGGTTACACAAGGTCGGTTACAAAGGAGGAGCTATACATATCCGTATTGCCTAGCTTGCCTTCCACGCCAAGTAGAGTCCCATCCGGACACGGGACGAAGTCTTCAATCTCGTATCTTGATAGTCCAACAGTCCAGCCAAAGGATATAGCCCGGCTGTCCGGAGACCCCCTAATCCAGGACTCCCTCAGTAGCCCCCGAACCAGGCTTCAATGATGATGAGTCCTGCGCACAGTATTATCTTAGGCATTGGAAGGCGGGTTCCTCCTCCGAATACACCATTGAAGAGTTTGAAATACAAGGATAGTGTCCGACCCTGCAAAATAAGTTCCACATACCACCGTAGAGAGAATAATATTTCCACAAATCTAATCTGCTGACATGTTTTGACAGCATGACATCATGCCACAGCCCGGTCATTATTCAAACCATTTTTCTTAACCAGCTCCGCACATAACGCGAGGCGGTTTTCTTGACACGTCTTGTCAAAGCAGAGATCATGTCCCCCTTATCATGGGATTCTCATAAATACAAACGTGGGTAACCCAACCGTGCCTGTTGGTATGACTCCTAGATCTTAGGTAAGTCCCAAATGGCCATGAGGAGGACGCCTGATATTCACCCTCTTTATAAAGGGGACAAGGCTATTTCTTTTTTCCCTCCTGTGCTCAATCGAATCCTTCCCCCGCCTCGAGTTCTAACACGCAAAGCTCAGGTCAGGTGCTTCGGACCTTCAGCTATGTCCGGATCCAACCTTCAAGGTCGGTGGATGCCTTCCTCCGTCACAGAGGAGGACATCAAGAAGTTGAGAGAGGCCAGATATCTGACCGCCGAAATTTTGCATAGGCTGCCCGCCCGAGGGCAGGTCGTCCCTACTCCGGAACCCAACGAGAGCGTTGTGTTCATCTCCCACTTCCTCCGAGGACTAGGCCTCGCTCTGGATCCCTTTGTTAGGGATCTTATGTTCTATTACGGGCTGGATTTTCACCATCTGGCCCTGGATTCCCTTCTTCACATCTCATCATTTATTGTCGTATGTGAGACCTTCCTCCGCATTACCCCTCACTTTGGCCTGTGGCTCAAGACCTTCGATGTGGAGCCGAAGATGATCGAGGGGCAGCACGCAACATGCGGAGGTGCTTTAATAAGCAAAATCGCTGACGCTCCATGGCCAGAGGGTTCCTTCCCAGAGGTGTCCGGATTGTGGCAGTGGGAGTGGTTTTACATCACAGCTCCCCGAAGTGCCAAGTGGGTAGCTGCCCCCACCTTTCGCTCAGGCCCCCACCGCAACTGATGTCATGGATTAGTAGGGGGCTGAGCTGGGGTCTAGCAAAGGACGTGCCAATACTCCAGAGCCGCATCCAAGATCTCTTTGAGAGAGATTTCAGTCTGGTTATGGTAATGCAAGTTATGCTAGTTCGTCAAATCCAGCCTTGCAAACGCCGGCCCCTCTGCATGTGGGAATTCAACCCGGAAGGACCGCGAGCTATTCAACATTTCCTCGGCATAACGCTCGAAGAGATGTACAAATCGTTCTTCGGACCCCAAATAGAGTGTACGGACACCACCGAAGATGTGGGTCTGAGCTGCAACCGCCCCACTGCCCAAGTAAGTAATCCCAGGTCGAACCTACCGTCCTTTTATTTATCATGGCATCATTCTAAAGAGCCGCTTTTTGACCAGGACTGGATAACAAAGGCGATGATGATCAGGTGTTCGACCCCCCTTCCTGAGGGCTTGGACAATCCGGTACTGGACAAGATGCTTGAGCCGGCGCCTTATCCAGTGCCCTCAAAGGAAGATGATGGGGGGAATAAAGAGGGTGAAAGCGGGCCTCACTCGCTACTTATTCCAGCCGGGGGAATGAGAACCTCCGCGAGGGAGGACAATCAAAGGGAAGAATCTGACATTCTCTCTCCCCGGGGAAGGAAGAGGACTACCTCTGAAGATCCGGAAACTAAGGTTTCCAAACGGGAGAATAAATCTTCATTAGAGGGTCCTGCCTCGGAGGGTATTCTTGCCGCACAATGTCCGCGCAGGGATCAGCCCTCTACCGAGCTGTATGTAATCGAAAAGTACTTAATAGTGGAAACATCCTACCTTACTTCCGAAGACAATAACTGATGCTTACAAATTTTAGTCCAGATGGTAGCCCTTCTCGACAGAGTTCATCTTCGGGGGAACTTCTTCCGGAGATGATGGAGAGCGAAACGCCTCCCCCGGACACCCCGCCTCATGAAGCGGGCGACCTTGAAGTGTCGTCGTGAAGGGTATCTCCGGATCCACTAAGGCCGGAGGATAACCCTTTGGCTACCCGGAATCCCCAGTATCCGGCTCCTAAGGAGAGCGACAACAAGGGTCCGTACAGTGTGCGGTCAGACGCGCTGAAGGATCTTCTGGGGCAAGCGGCCGTCTCGGAAGCGCATCGTACGCTAATGGGTACGGTAATTGAAAGGATTTCATCCGCTAAAAGTGGTTTGCATGAAGCCTTTATGAGTCTACTAAAAGGCTTTGAGGTACGTGAAATAATGTATGTTTTTAACAGTACCACATACATTAGGTATGCCCTATGCAGATAGTAGCCCCTGAGACTCTGGTTGTCGTAGAAAATGGCGGCAAACAGAGGATCATAGTCCCAGGTAATAACCAGACCGCCTTTATGTGCAGGTGGCTGAAGCTTCGGTGGCTAGCTGGACTGATGGGTTTGCCGAGCTAAAGCGGCAACTTGATGCGGCAGATGCCGACATCGTGCTTGTCAAAAAGCGGCTTGACGAGGCACAGGGTGAGTGATTTCTCTGGTGATCATCACATAATAAGAGTAGCATGATGCCAGTATCTTTAATATGTTGTGACTGCAGATGGAGCTGCCACTGTGGAGACCCTTCGGGCGGAGCTTCCCCGAGCCAATGAGCAAGCAAGGAGTAGCAATGCGGCCGCTCTAAAGGCGGCCGAAGAGTTAAGGGCCGAACAGGCCGCACATTGCGAGAGCAAGGAAAAAATAGCCGAGATGGCTGTAGAGTTAAAAGATGCCGCTGACCGTTACCAGCTTCTTGAAGAAGAAAACCGGGCGAAGGCGACGGACCTGGAGAAGGCCCTGGTGGCTGCCAAGGAAGCCCGCTCCAAAATTAGAGCGACGAAGGAGGAGCTGAATCAAGCTGCAAATATCGTGTCTGGGAAGCCCTTCTTGTTGCGGACTAAGTTCAGAGATCCGAAGTATGCTCCTCTGGACCGGCTATGGAGTTCTGCAGACGCCTACATGGATTTGGCTGCAAGTGCTGCTGATGCGGCCGAGTACTTCAAGGATCAGAAAGGTCCCGAAGTGGAAAAGCTGTTCTGGTCACAGTTTCACGCTCTAGTTCGTCCGCTGCTGTTGAATGAGCGATTGGCCGAGTGGGTCAAGCTCCATAGGTTGTCCGGACTTGCCATGAGGTCCGTTGTGGATCACCTGTGGCCGGGAGTGCCAAGGCCGAATAGCTACTTTAGTTTAGTGCAACAATTCCTTGGTGTTGTGCCACGCATCGACGCTGTAAAGAGATCGGCGTGCATAGAGGGTGCGCGGATGGCCCTTGCCCGTGTCAAGACATACTGGGCGGAGATGGAGGCCACCACTATTGCGACACAGGGTTCGACCGTAGGCCGAGGGGCTGCCGAGCACTACTTTGAAGAAGTTCTTGAAGGCACTCGTTCGATAGAGGCTCAGTGCTCGAAGAATATTATGTTCTAGTGACATGTATTCCCATTGTAAAAACAATGTTTTACTGAATTATCAAGGTTGTATTTATACTTTTGCCCGAAAGTACTATGATGCCTCTTGTGCGGCCGTTTATGTATATATGTATATAACCTGAAAGTTTGCAGTCGTCGGCTTCCGCCCCCACGCATATAATGCGGGGGTGTTCGCAGAAAATGCATATCCACACTTGATCCAACGTCTTGGTCCGTTAAGGAGGTGATAGCACAGCGAACGAGGCAATCAGACTATATTGTTTTAACACTTTCACTTAGCCATAGGAGTTTGACGGTGGGGCTACTATATAGCCCCTGGTACTTCTGCGCTCGTCCGAATACGGGGTGCGTACGTACATGACCGGGAAACATCCCTTCGTTAATGCGGAGGAATCCCGAAGATTCCGATGAGTCATCGAGTGGTTGACCAGTCTCTCGCTATATCATGACAGTCAATTTTCGGCTTTCTCTACTGAGGTGCTCATCCGGATGAACCAGGACACAATCGCAGTAGTTCTCCCAGTGCTACCTTAGCCGATATAACGGAACGTAAGGTACCAAAACGTGGGAGCCGGGCAAACCCAACATGTGACCAAAGACATAATTCGGAGCTAATGCATATAGGGCCAAACTCGCGACGCGAAACACTCCCTAAGGTGTTCGGTCTTTATAACATATACCGGGCTAAACAATGCCCTTAATAAGAAACCCCATGTGTCCAGGTACGTGCAAAATCCCGACGTGGCCACATGCCAATAACGCCAGCATCCTTCTCGATTGTGTGGAGTATCCGGAGGATGTGAGCAATAAGAGACAGTAAAAAAGGTTTACGCAGGGTCTTAATCTAAAAAGAAACCTTTGGGCGGGTCCTTGCTGCACGTCTGTGCCTGTGTCTCCGTTGTGCCGTGTCCTGGACGGGTGTAGCACAATTGTCATCTGTAAAAGGAAAGAACTTAGGTGAAAGTTGTCGCGCCAAAAAGAAGAATTGGTTATTATCAATGAACTATCAAAATTCAAGAGAAGCCGAGTTGAGCGAGGCTAGCCCTGATTACATGCGGGAAGCCCCTGGTATCGTTTATGAGGGTTTGATCATCCAGCCAATCTCATGTATATATGATGGAACACCGGATTCGTTTAACCGTGTCCATGGACGACCTGCCGTTTTTTCTGGTTGGTGAGGCCGTCTAGTTTGCGGCTGCTAGAGCCGCCACATCCTCTTCCGTACGTAGGAAACGTTTGGTATTTCTGCTAACTCAGATGATGCCACATGGACCAGGCATCTTAATCTTGAGAAAAGCATAATGCGGTATTGTGTTAAAACGAGCGAAAGCCGTTCTTCAGAGTAGTGCTTGATAGCCGCTTCGGAATGGGGCGATGTGAAAAGTTAACCTTTCGCTTCGGAAGTTATCGGGAGAACCGAATACCACCTCTAGTAGTAGAGAGCCCATACAGCGGGCCTCTTGGCCTGGTATTACTCCCTTGAAGGTAGTATTACTGTGGCTTACTTGTGTCGGGTCTATCCCCATTTTGCGGACTGTGTCCTGATATATCAGATTTAGATAACTGCCGCCGTCCATGAGGACTCGCGTGAAATGGTACCCATTTATTATTGGGTCTAACACCAAGGCCGTCAGTCCTTCATGCCGGATATTTGTCTCGTGATCCCTACGATCAAAAGTGATCGGGCAGGCCAACCAGGGGTTGAACCTAGGGGTGACGGGCTCTATGGCGCGTGTGCCTCGGAGTGCATGCTTTCTTCTCCTCTTTGTCACATGGATCACGTTTACTATTTTAACCTCTGGTGGGAACTTTTTCTGTCCTCCGGCGCTTTGCTGGCGAGGCTCATCCTCGTCTTCGCTTGGTGTCTCTTCCCCTTTGTGTTCGGCGTTTAGCTTACCGACCTGCTTGAAGACCCAACATTCTCCGTGGGTATGATTTGCAGGTTTGTTTGGGGTGCCGTGAATCTAACAGAGTTTGTCAAGAATTTTGTTTAGGCCAGATTGTCCTTCTCTGCTGCCTTTGAAAGGCTTTTTCCGCTGACCTGGTCAGGAGCTCCTGAATCCGGCGTTTACCGCCGTGTTATCTGGGCTACCTTCTTTATTTCGGCGCTTGGTTTTGTTGCATCGTGGTTTATCATTGCCACCCCTGACTTCGGATGTGCTTGGGTCGCTAGTGCTGCTACGGGCCAACCAGCTGTCCTCGCCCGCACAAAAGCGGGTCATGAGGCTTGTTAGGGCTGCCATTGTTCTTGGTTTTTCTTGATCGAGGTGTCTGGTAGCCATTCCTCTTGGACGCTGTGTTTAAAAGCTGCTAAGGCTTCAGCGTCCGGATAGTCGACGATTTGGTTCTTCTTGGTGAGGAACCTGTTCCAAAGCTTTCGGGTGGACTCTCCGGACTGTTGGATTATATGACTTAAATTGTCTCCATCCGGAGGTCGTACATAAGTCCCTTGAAAATTGGCCCGAAAAGCGTCCTCGAGCTCCTCCCAACTTCCAATTGAGTTTTCGGGGAGGCTTTTCAGCCAGTGCTGAGCTGGCCCTTTAAGATTGAGGGGCAAGTATTTAATGGCATGGAGATCGTCTCCACGAGCCATGTGAATATGGAGGATGAAGTCCTCTATCTAGACTCCAGGGTCTGTGGTCCCGTCATATGCCTCTATGTTCACCGGTTTGAATCCCTCTGGGAATTCATGATCCATCACCTCATTAGTGAAACATAAGGGGTCTGCGGCACCCCTATATTGGGATGCGCCATGGTGTTCGGACGGTTGTAGTATTCGGTGTTGGTTTTGTGCCGTAGCGCGCTTCCTAGATCCATAGATGGATCTGGTCGCGCCGGGTTTTTGATGCAAGTTCTCATGTAGATTGTGTGTTGACTTATGCGCGACTTTGTTAGCCGCTCTATTGCGTTCACAAGGTGGTGGATCTAGCCGGTTGGCCGTATCACTCTTCGGCTGTATGGGCTCTAAGGCCTCATCGTCGAATTCCAGTAATAGCTTGTGCTATGGATAGCTCTTTTTTATGGTAACTTCCACCATACTTTGTTACTTTGTTCCATTTGCTGTTGAGCGTATCTTGTGCGACCTTGAGCCTTTGCTTCTATTTCTTCAGGCTCCTCGCTGTGGCAATAAGCCTTCTGTGAAGGTTTTCTTGCTCCAAGTGCGCTTCCGGGATGAGTGTGCATCTTCGTCTGGACTGTTTTCTTCCCCAGACGTGGTTTGATGAGGCTTATCCTTGGCGTCGTCGTGTTCGGACGTCGGATCCGTACTATGTTTGAAGTTTGCATCTTGATCGTGCTCTGCCACCGGGGTGGTGCAGTCGTCGTTTCTTCTAGAGTCGACTGGACTGTTATTTCCTCTTGCGCTGTTATCGCTATTTTTGCTATGGCGAGACTTAGAGCGGCGCCGCTGACGTCGGCACCTGGGTTGCTTGGAGGGGGCATCCTCCGCTGTCTCTTTGCCATTGCCCTCTCTGGGTGTATCCACCATGTATATGTCATGTGATGAAGTGGCGGTCCAGCCCCCTATGGGCGGTGGTTCCTGTTCGTCTCCTGCACCGTCGTCCATACCGTCGATGTCTTCGGAGTCGAAGTCGAGCGTGTCGGTTAAGTCGTCGACAGTGGCTACTAAGTGGGTGGTGGGTGGGCAGCGAATTTCTTCGTCGTCCGCATCCCATTCGAGCCGGACATAGTTCGGACAAGGTTCTCCTGACAGGGAGAGAGACCTTAATGAATTTAGCACATCTCCGAAAGGTGAGTGTTGAAAGATATCCGCAGAGGTGAACTCCATGATCGGTGCCCCGTCGGATTCGACATGCACGGATGTAGGCGGCTCGGAGTCCGTAGCCGGGGATAAATCCAGTGGTTCGGCAACGCGGCTCTCGAAAGGGATGAAGTCAGTATCTGGGTCTATCACCACTGAGAGTGCGGCCTCCATGGCGGGGTCTATCCCTCCGCTCTCGGATGGCGCGATTTGCTCCGAATTAACGGCCAGAGTAGCTGCGGATGCGATCTCCTGAACACTGTCTAACGCAGAGTTACATCTTGCTCGTCGCGACTGTGCGGCGCATCCGGCATGGGCTTGAATCCATCGAAGATCAAGTCTCCGCGGATGTCGGCCATGTAGTTCAAGTTTCCAAATCTGACCTAATGGCCAGGGGCGTAGCTTTCGATCTGCTCCAGATGGCCAAGAGAATTGGCCCGCAGTGCGAAGCCGCCAAATACGAAGATCTGTCCGGGGAGGAAAGCCTCACCCTGGACCGCATCGCTAGCGATGATCGAAGGAGCCATCAAGCCTTATGGTGACGACACAGTGGAACTCTCAATGAAAGCACCAATGTCGGTGTCAAAACCGGCGGATCTCAGGTAGGGGGTCCCGAACTGTGCGTCTAAGGCGGATGGTAACAGGAGGTAGGGGACACGATGTTTACCCAGGTTCGGGGACTCTTGATGGAGGTAATACCCTACGTCCTGCTTGATTGTTCTTGATGATATGGGTATTACAAGAGTTTATCTACCACTAGATCGAAGAGGCTAAACCCTAGAAGCTAGCCTATGGTATGATTGTATGTTGTCCTACGGGCTAAAACCCTCCGGTTTATATAGACACCTGAGGGGGCTAGGGTTACACAAGGTCGGTTACAAAGGAGGAGATATACATACCCGTATTGCCTAGCTTGCCTTCCACGCCAAGTAGAGTCCCATCCGGACATGGGACGAAGTCTTCAATCTCGTATTTTCATAGTCCAACAGTCCGGACAAAGGATATAGTCCAGATGTCCGGAGACCCCCTAATCCAGGACTCCCTCAATGGTCAAGACATGATGATAAATTTTTTGTATGAGATGATCATGTTTTGTAACGGTGTTATCGGCAACTGGCAGGAGGCATATGGTTGTCGCTTTATAGTATGAAATACAATCGCCATGTAATTGCTTTACTTTACACTAAGCGGTAGCGATAGTCGTAGAGGCAATAGTTGGCGTGAAGACAACGATGTTTCGATGGAGATCAAGGTGTCAAGCCGGTGACGATGGTGATCATGACGGTGCTTTGGAGATGGAGATCAAAGGCACAAGATGATGATGGCCATATCGTATCACTTATATTGATTACATGTGATGTTTATCCTTTATGCATCTTATTTTTCTTAGTTCGGCGGTAGCATTATAAGATGATCTCTCACTAAATGTCAAGGTATAAGTGTTCTTCTTGAGTATGCACCGTTGCTACAATTCATCATACCGAGACACTACGTGATGATCGGGTGTGATAAGCTCTACGTTAACATACAACGGGTGCAAGCCAGTTTTGCACACGCAGAATACTCGGGTTAAACTTGACGAGCCTAGCGTATGCAGATATGGCCTCGGAACATTGAGACCGAAATATCGAGCATGCATCATATAGTAGAATAGTGATGTTCACCATTGAAAACTACTCCATCTCACGTGATGATCGGACATGGTTTAGTTGATATGGATCACGTGATCACTTAGTTGATTAGAGAGATATCTATCTAAGTGGGAGTTCTTAAGTAATATGATTAATTGAACTTTAATTTATTATGAACTTAGTACCTAATAGTATTTTGCATATCTATGTTGTTGTAGATAGATGGCCCATGTGGTTGTTCCGTTGAATTTTAATGCGTTCCTAGAGAAAGCTAAGTCGAAAGATGATGGTAGCAACTACACGGCTGGGTCCGTAACTTGAGGATTATCCTCATTGCTGCGCAGAAGAATTACGTCCTGGTAGCACCGCTAGATGACAAACCCGCTGTAGGAGCAACGCCAGATGTTATGAACACCTGGAAGAGCAAAGCTAATGAATACACGATAGTTCAGTGTGCCATGCTTTACGGCTTAGAACCGGGACTTCAACAATGTTTTGAACGTCATGGAGCATATGAGATGTTCTAGGAGTTGAAGTTAATATTTCAAGCAAATGCCCGGATTGAGAGATATGAAGTCTCCAATAAGTTCTACAGCTGTAAAATGGAGGAGAATAGTTCTGTCAGTAAACATATACTCAGAATGTCTGGGTACCATAACCACTTGACTCAGCTGGGAGTTAATCTTCCTGATAATAGTGTCATTGACAGAGTTCTTCAATCACTACCACCAAGCTACAAGAGCTTCGTGATGAACTATAATATGCAAGGGATGGATAAGACAATTCCTGAGCTCTTCGCAATGCTAAAGGCTGCAGAGGTAGAAATCAAGAAGGAGCATCAAGTGTTGATGGTCAACAAGACCACCAATTTCAAGAAAAAGGGTAAAGGGAAGAAGGGGAACTTCAAGAACAACAGCAAGCCAGTTGCTGCTCAAGTGAAGAAACCCAGGTCTGGACCTAATCCTGAGACTGAGTGCTTCTACTACAAAGGGATTGGTCACTAGAAGCGGAACTGCCCCAAGTATTTGGCGGAGAAGAAGGATGGCAAATTGAAAGGTATATTTGATATACATGTTATTGATGTGTACCTTACTAATGCTCGCAGTAGTGCCTGGGTATTTGATATTGGTTCAGTTGCTAACATTTGCAACTCGAAATAGGGGCAACGGATTAAGCGAAGATTGGCTAAGGACGAGGTGACGATGCGCATGGGAAATGGTTCCAAAGTCGATGTGATCGCCGTCGGCACTCTACCTGTACATCTACCTTCGGGATTATTTTTAGACCTAAATAATTGTTATTTGGTGCCAGCGTTAAGCATGAACATTATATCTGGATCTTGTTTGATGTGAGACAGTTATTCATTTAAATCAAAGAATAATGGTTGTTCTATTTATATGAGTAATATCTTTTATGGTCATCACCCTTGATGAGTGGTCTATTTTTACTCAATCTTGATAGTAGTGATACACATGTTCATAGTATTGAAGCCAAAAGATGCAGAGTTGATAATGATAGTGCAACTTATTTGTGGCACTGCCGTTTAGGTCATATTGGTGTAAAGCGCATGAAGAAACTCCATTCTGATGGACTTCTGGAATCACTTGGTACTTGCGAACCATGCCTCATGGGAAAGATGACTAAAACTCCGGTCTCCGGAACAATGGAGCGAGCAACAGAGTTATTGGAAGTCATACATAATGATGTATGTGGTCGAATGAACATTGAAGCTCGTGGCGGATATTGTTATTTTCTCACCTTCATAGATGATTTGAGCAGATATCGGTATATCTACTTAATGAAACATAAGTCTGAAACATTTGAAAAGTTCAAAGAATTTCAGAGTGAAGTGGAAAATCACCGTAACAAGAAGATCAAGTTTCTGTGATTTGATCGTGGAGGTGAATATTTGAGTTATGAGTTTGGACTTCATTTGAAATAATGCGGAATATTTTCGCAACTCACGCCACCTGGAACACCACAACGTAATGGTGTGTCCGAACGTCATAACCGCACTTTATTAGATATGGTGCGATCTATGATGTCTCTCACTGATTTACAGCTATCGTTTTGGGGTTATGCTTTAAGAGATAGTTGCATTCACGTTAAATAGGGCACCATCTAAATCCATTGATACGACACCTTATGAACTATGGTTTGGTAAGAAACCCAAGTTGTCATTTCTTCAAGTTTGGGGTTGCGATGCTTATGTGAAGAAGCTTCAACCTGATAAGCTCGAACCCAAATCAGAGAAATGTGTCTTCATAGGATACCTAAAGAAGATGGTTGGGTACACCTTCTATCACAGATCCGAAGGCAAGACATTCGTTGCTAAGAATGGATCCTTTCTAGAGAAGGAGTTTCTCTCGAAAGAAGTGAGTGGGAGGAAAGTAGAACTTGACGAGGTAATTGTACCTTCTCCCTTATTGGAAAGTAGTTCATCATTGAAATCAGTTCCAGTGATTCCTACACCAGTAAGTGAGGAAGCTAATGATGATGATCATGAAACTTTTGATCAAGTTACTACCGAACCTCATAGGTCAACCAGAGTAAGATCCGCACCAGAGTGGTACGGTAATCCTATTCTGGAAGTCATGTTACTTGACCATGATGAACCTACGAACTATGAGGAAGCGATGATGAGCCCATATTACACAAAATGGCTTGAGGCCGTGAAATCTGAGATGGGATCCATGTATGAGAACAAGGTGTGGACTTTTATTGACTTGCCCGATGATCGGTAGGCCATAGAGAATAAATGGATCTTCAAGAAGAAGACTGACGCTGACGGTAATATTACTGTCTACAAAGCTCTACAAGTTACAAAAGGTTTTCAACAAGTTCAAGGAGTTGACTACGATGAGACTTTCTCACCCGTAGCGATGCTTAAGTCCATCCGAATCATGTTAGCAATTGCCGCATTTTATGATTATGAAATCTGGCAAATGGATGTCAAAACTGCATTCCTTAATGGATATCTTAAAGAAGAGTTGTATATGATGCAACCAGAAGGTTTTGTTAATCCAAAAGGTGCTAACAAAGTGTGCAAGCTCCAGCGATCCATTTATGGACTGGTGCAAGCCTCTCGGAGTTGGAATATATGCTTTGATAGTGTGATCATAGCATATGGTTTTATACAAACTTTTGGAGAATCCTGTATTTACAAGAAAGTGAGTGGGAGCTCTATAGCATTTCTGATATTATATGTAGATGGCATATTTTTGATCAGAAATGACACTGAATTTCTGAATAGCATAAAAGGATACTTGAATAAGATTTTTTTCAATAAAAGTCCTCAGTGAAGCTGCTTATATATTGGGCATAGAGATCTATAGAGATAGATCAATACGCCTAATTGGACTTTCACAAAGCACGTACCTTGATAAAATTGTAGAAGAAGTTCAAAATGGATCAAGCAAAGAAAGTGTTCTTGCCTGTGTTACAAGGTGTGAAGTTGAGTCAGACTCAATGCCCGACCACTACAGAAGATAAAGAGAAAATGAAAGGTGTTCCCTATGCTTCAGCCATAGGCTCTATCATGTATTCAATGCTATGTACCAAACCTGATGTGTGCTTTGCTATTAGTTTAGCAAGGAGGTACCAAAGTAATCCAGGATTCGATCACTGGACAACGGTCAAGAACATCCTGAAATACCTGAAAAGGACTAAGGATATGTTTCTCGTATATGGAGGTGACCAAGAGCTCATCGTAAACGGTTACGTCGATGCAAGCATTGACACTGATCCGAATGAATCTAAGTCACAAACCGGGTACGTGTTTTTATTAAATGGTGGAGCTGTCAGTTGGTGCAGTTCCAAGCAGAGCGTCGTGGCGGGATCTACATGTGAAGCGGAGTACATAGCTTCTTCGAAAGCAGCGAATGAAGGAGTCTGGATGAAGGAGTTCATATGCGATCTAGGTATCATACCTAGCGCATCAGGTCCAATGAAAATATTTTGTGACAATACTGGTGCAATTGCCTTGGCAAAGGAATCCAGATTTCACAAGAGAACCAATCGCATCAAGAGATGCTTCAATTCCATCCGTGATCAAGTCAAGGAGGGAGACATAGAGATTTGCAAGATACATACGAATCTGAATGTTGCAGAACCGTTCACTAAGCCTCTCTCACGAGCAAAACATGATCAACACCAGGAATCCATGGGTGCTAGAATCATTACTGTGTAATCTAGATTATTGACTCTAGTGCAAGTGGGAGACTGAAGGAAATATTCCCTAGAGGCAATAATAAAGTTGTGATTTATATTTCCTTATATCATGATAAATGTTTATTATTTATGCTAGAATTGTATTATCCGGAAACTTAGTACATGTGTGAATACATAGACAAACAGAGTGTCACTAGTATGCCTCTACTTGACTAGCTCGTGTAACATCCCAAATTTTCAATTTGGAATGTTATACATTAGATCATCATGCATATCATATTTTATTTTGCATTTTGGTTGATCCTAGAAATTCTACGCAACTCAATGACTCACGGAGAGAGTTGGGGATTTCGTTATTTTCATATTTGAGTTTTCTCAAATTTTGAGAATAGAATCATTTGATTTTATTTATTTTATCATCAATTATTTCTATTACAAAAATATGAGAGAGGGAATAAAATGACTTTCCCAAAATAAAGAAATATTGAGGATCAAATAATAAAATGAAAATAAGATTTTTTCAGAGTTTTTCGGTGTTTTATTTGAATTTAGGAAAAATGTGCGTTTTTCAAAATTGCATTTAGGTACCAAATAAATATTCACC
Source organism: Triticum urartu (assembly GCF_003073215.2). Lineage (NCBI taxonomy): Eukaryota > Viridiplantae > Streptophyta > Magnoliopsida > Poales > Poaceae > Triticum > Triticum urartu. The sequence continues at coordinate 152,409,929 of NC_053023.1, forward strand.
TTGTGCGACTTGATTTTATAAGCCCGCTAAAATTTATTTCGGAATTTTTGGAGTCCGTTTAGTATTTCTTTTTATTTTTCTTCCGAGCGGAATAATTAAAAAAAAACGTGAACCGACGTAACGGGCCGTGTCCGACCTGGACACTGGCCCGGGAGGGCTTTATAAGCCGAGGCCCAGCCCCGGGGGGAAACCCTAATCCACCCCCAAGCCGCCGCCGCCGCCTCCGTCGTCCGCCGCCGCCGGATCCCGCCGCCGAGGTTCGTCGTGCCTCGTTTTCCGTGCCGTCGTTTAAAAAAATCGGTTTTCGTCGGGTTTTTTTTAGTTTCGGATTTTCCGGTTTATTTAATTAGTGAGCGTTCGTCCGTCCATTCGTTCGTTCGTTCTAGCGAGCGTTCATCGTTTTTCTTTTTCTCGGATTAAATCCGTGATTTTTCTGATCGCGATTCCTTATCCGATTTTCGTTTTAGTATAACTTTTCGCTTGTTTATCGGAATCAGGCGATTCAAGCGCCTAGAGTTTCGTCTCGAAACCCTCTATTCGTTTAACCAACTTAAACAAGGTTTTTCTACTGTAAAATTTGCCCTAGATCCAGATTACTAGAACAAAGTTGTTTTCTTTCGCCGTTTGAGTTTCGTTGCTTCATTCGATTTGATTCTTTTTGCAAACCGGAGTTCTTAAGTTGAACCTTCTGGTTAGATCTCTTATTTGAGTTTTACCTGTGCATTAGATGAGTACTTATTGTATTCTTGTTTGTTTGTCTGCGATAGAATACCCGGAGTGCGCCGCTTGTTACTTCGAATCGCTAGGTTTCACGGATCATCAGCAAGGCAAGTAACACTTTGATCATACCTTTTCTACTACCCAGTTTTATTGCATTAGATCAATCCTCACACATTGCATGATTAGGATCTAATTAAATTGTGGGATGGGAAGTAGATGAGGTAGTACCTATTACCTGTTATTATCAAACCTTTGGAGTTACTTCTACGTTTGCTTATTTTGCCATGCTATGCTAGTAGACGTGGATTGGGTGAGTGATATCCATGACAGACATGAGATTGTTAATTAATGGTTTATCTAAGGTAGCAACTTAAACACACATCTGGGTGGATTGAGGCACCTGGGTATTCCAGGACTTGCGTGTTTTCTTTTGGACCGCCACCTAGGCTCAAAGGGATCATGAGACTATTCATACTAAAAACTTCCGTGTGCAGCCACAAGCTATTATGGGCTCTAGCATAGTTGACTAAGTTGTGCGAACTCTTACAGTGGTAGACTAGCAGATGTAGGGGATGTAGGTGGTACGGTCTACCCGTTCGTAAGGTGCTAGGGCTTCTGAAAGACTATTCGGTCATCCGTCTTCTCAAACACCTTGTAGTACGAGAAACCAAACGGAGGCGATCGAGTCTTGTGGGGAAAAGTGCGCAAACCTCTGCAGAGTGTAATAAACTAATCATGGTTAGCCGTGTCCCCGGTTATGGACATCTTGAGTATCTAGTACCTGGATTTTCATGTGAATCTCAACATGTTACTCTAAATTAATTTTGTTGGGTTATGTTTAATGATGATGCTTAATTGGGATTGAGAATGCTGTCAACCATTCTCAATGTTTAACAACTAACATGATAGTTAAATAAATTTATTCCTTTGAAGTAGGGAAAAATTGGCTTTACGCAAAACTGTAACCATAGAGCTTTCCACCAGCCAAACATGCATATAGTATAGCTGTTTCATTCCATTACTCTCTATGTGTTACATTGCCAGCATATTCCATGTGCTGACCCGTTTCGGGCTGCAACGTTAATGTTGCAGACTTTTTAGATGACGATTAAGGAGTTTTTAGGTCGTGGTTCTATACTCAGTGTTGCCGTTGGAGTTGATGGACTCACTTATCTTCCAAGCCTTCCGCTGTTATCGTTATTAGATGGCCTTAAGCCATATTTATTGTAATAAGTTCTCTTATGATACACTCGATGTAATAAGTGTGTGATTGCTACTCCGCTATAAATTCTCCTGTGTGGTGTCAGCATTACTGATCCAGGGATGAAACCGGAGCACAGAGATCAGACTGTTTGAGGTCTGGTCGCTACAGAGATGGTATCAGAGCACACGCTGACTGTAGGACACGACCACTAAGCTAAAGACCTAGATCACTATTCACTCTCTCCTCTTATGACCTCTCATCTTTTCTACTTTTTAGGATGGCGGATGCAAGGAACAAGTTCACACAACCGGATGAAAATACACCCTTTGGACGACACTTGAAGGAAGTCACTAGATACCTGAACATAGGAGTACCAAGCTTCACGGGAACCTACAACGCCACTTTACCTGAAGAAGAGCGCTGGATGATTCAAGTTCAAGTTCCAAGAAGGACGTTCATGCCAGTCACTGAGCCCATAGAGTTTTTCTTTTGATGCACCAACTTGGAGTCTAGGAAAGAGCATGGCAGCTCACATCGCCATGGGACGCATTGGAGAAGTCTACTGCAAGGATCTCAAGGATACTATCTACCAGATTTGTGGGCGCCGAGATGAGCACTGGGAGATGATCAGCACCAGGAAGGATAGATCAATCACAGCTTTTATCCAGGAACTAAACCAGCACATTCGACGACAGGAGAACCAGATGTGCGCCGACATGATAGACCTGAAGAAGGCAAAGACTAGAATCAAGGAACTGGAGGAAGAACTCAAGGCTACACGTGAAGATTATGAAGAGGAAATTGAAGTATTGGTGGAGAAGAATGACGACCTAATCAAGAAGATTGGAATATTTATGGGAGGCCCTACGCCAGTAGATGAAGACGAAGAACCCTAGGAGATTAGCCCGGAAGACTACATCATCATCGACGGCACCGACTCGGAACCAGATAGCAGCGATGATGACTATGTTGATGAAGCTGGAGCAGATATTATGGAGTCTGGAACCGAAGAATATTTCTAGTAGACCACCTCATCAGTAGTAGTAGTCCACCATGTAAATATAGTAGTCCGAGCACTTTTGCGATAGATAAATCGATTGTATGCCCTTGTTTGATTGATTGAAGTGAATTGTTTGATTTTGCCTCATGTGCATATGGGTAGTGTTTTCTCTTTAGACCCCCTCTATTCTTATATCTCATCTTTTCTAAACCCTTAGATGCCTCCGAGACGTGACCCCGGATTTGCCTTTCCACCGAGCTCACCCAGTTGATCCATCAGCAGAACACATTGATGCAGTTGCTAGTCCAGAATCAGAATCAGGGGAACAACAACAACAACCCACCACCACCACCACCACCTGTTGACCACTTAGCCCGTTTTCTTAGGCTGAATCCACCGGTGTTTTCCAGTAGCACCGAGCCGATAGTAGCAGATGATTGACTCCGCAAGACAGCTAGGGAGTTGACCACAGCAGGATGCACAAATGCGGAGAAGGTGAAGTTTGCCGCACATCAGCTAGAAGGACCCGCAGCATCATGGTGGGAGAATTTCACAGCCACTTTCCTTGTCGACATTGTCACATGGGACCAGTTTCAGCAGGCTTTTCGTACTGCCCATGTTTCAGCAGGAGCTATGGCCATGAAGAAGCGTGAGTTTCGCAACTTGCGCCAAGGAGGACGGACAGTTGGCCAGTATGTGGAGGAATTTAGTAAGCTAGCATGTTATGCCCCAAATGACGTCGCTACGGATGCAACTAAGCAGGAGAAGTTTTTGGAAGGACTGAATGATGAGTTGAGCATGCAGTTGATGGTAGCAACCTTCAACAACTACCAGGAGTTGGTAGATCGTGCTCTTATGATTGAAGGGAAGCAACAGCAAATTGAGAACCGCAAGAGGAAGTATGGACAAGGGAAGTACAATTCAGGAGCTCAGCAGAAGCCACGTTTTACCCCTAGACCGGGAGGACATTTTCAGCATACCCATGGAGGAGGTAGCTCGCACAATCACAATGGAACCAAGAATGGTAATGGCAACGGAGGAAGCAACGGCCAGAATCGCACCAACCCCTCAACCCCAGCCAAGAAGGACCTGAGCCGAGTCACTTGTTTTAAGTGTCAAAAGACTGGACATTATGCCAATGAATGTCCTGAAGGCCAAAGTGGCAATGGAAGTTCTGGGAAGAAGCTGAACCCTTTCAACAGGGGACAGGTGAACCACGTTAGCGTGGAGGAGGTTGAAGCTCAGCCCGATGCAGTAATAGGTAAGTTTTTTGGTTAACTCATTTACTGCACTCGTTCTTTTTGATACTAGTGCATCGCATTCATACATATCAAGGGGATTTGTGGATAAGTATAACCTACCAACCCAAGCCCTTAGGTCACCCATGTTAGTAACCTCGCCCGGAGCTGAAAGTGCAACTATCCCTAGGTGGTTTTGGTAATTCATAACAACATATAGCTCATTGAGCTAATGCTATTCCAAGATGACTATTTCAGAAAGCTCAATGATTGGCATGGCATGGATGTGAAGTGGACCCTCAAAATGGCTAAAGGACAAAGGATTGGCTCAAGCTCAAAAGCTCAAGACTCTTTATTTTATATTTTAAGTGATCCAAGATCACATTGAGTCTTTAGGAAAAGCAATACTATTCAAGGAGGGATGAGGTGTTGCTTAATGAGCTCTTGCTCATGTGCTTAGTGATATGGCTCCAAAACCCTCAACTACTTTCCCATATCCACATATGACCTAACCCCTAAGCCAAACTCGGTCCTACCGATTCTTTCTATTCGGCGCCACCGAGTTTCACTTGTCATAAGCCACTGCCAAACCCTAGCAAATCGGTTCCACCGATAGGGATCTCGGTCTCACCGAGATGGGATTGCAAACTCTCTGTTTCCCTTTCGTAACTTTTCGGTCTCACCGAAAGAGCGAATCGGTCCCACCGAGATTGCAATGTAAATTCAATGTTTCCTTTTTGTAACTTTTCGGTCTCACCGAAAGAGCAAATCGGTCCCACCGAGTTTGCCTGACCAACTCTCTGGTTAGCTTATTACCAAAATCGGTCCCACCGAGTTTGTGTAATCGGTCTCACCGAGATTAGGTTATGCCCAAACCCTAACCATATCGGTCCTACCGAGTTGCATGTCAGTCCCACCGAAAATCTCTAACGTTCACTAGGTTTACCTTTTCGGTCCGACCGAGTTTGTTGATTCGGTCCCACCGAGATTGGAAAACTGTGTGTAACGGTTGGATTTTGTGTGGAGGCTATATATACCCCTCCACCCCCTCTTCATTCGTGGAGAGAGCCATCAAAACACATACACAATTCCAACTCATATGTTCTGAGAGAGAACCACCTACTCATGTGTTGAGACCAAGATATTCCATTCCTACCATATGAATCTTGATCTCTAGCCTTCCCCAAGTTGCTTTCCACTCAAATCTTCTTTCCACCAGATCCAAATCCTATGAGAGAGAGTTGAGTGTTGGGGAGACTATCATTTGAAGCACAAGAGCAAGGAGTTCATTACCTACACACCATTTGTTACTTCTTGGAGAGTGGTGTCTCCTAGATTGGCTAGGTGTTACTTGGGAGCCTCCGACAAGATTGTGGAGTTGAACCAAGGAGTTTGTAAGGGCAAGGAGATCGCCTAATTCGTGAATATCTACCGCTAGTGAGGCAAGTCCTTCGTGGGCGATGGCCATGGTGGGATAGACAAGGTTGCTACTTCGTGGACCCTTTGTGGGTGGTTGCTTCTTCGTGGACCCTTTGTGGGTGGAGCCCTCCGTGGACTCGCGCAACCGTTACCCTTCGTGGGTGGAGCCCTCCATGGACTCGCGCAACCGTTACCCTTTGTGGATTGAAGTCTCCATCAACGTGGATGTAGGATAGCACCACCTATCTGAACCATGGGAAAAACATCCGTGTATCCAATTGCGTTTGAATTCTCCAAACCCTTCCCTTTACATTCTTGCAAGTTGCATGCTTTACTTTCCGCTGCCAATATACTCTTTGCATGCTTCCTTGAATTGTATGATGATTGCTTGACTTGTCCTACAATAGCTAAAATCTGCCAAGAACTAAAATTAGGAAAAGGCTAAGTTTTTATTTGGTCAAGTAGTCTAATCACCCCCCTCTAGACATAATTTCGATCCTACAAGTGGTATTAGAGCCTTGGTCTCCATTTGCTTTGATCTCCATAGCTTTTGGTGGTCATAGCCTTGGTTTCACAACCTAGGAGAGTATGGCGTCTAGCGAGGGAAATTATCACCATAGAGGTCCTTACTTTGATGGTACTAATTTGCTAGTTGGAAGCATAAAATGAAAATGCATATTCTTGGACATAACCCCGCCGTTTGGGCTATTGTGTGTGTTGGTTTGCAAGGTGACTTCTTTGATGGGAAAGAACCAAACCGTGAAGCTACCGCGGATGAGTTGAAGATGTTGCAATACAATGCTCAAGCTTGTGATATTCTCTTCAATGGATTGTGCCCCGAAGAATTCAACAAAATCAGCCGTCTTGAGAATGCAAAGGAAATTTGGGACACTTTGATTGATATGCACGAAGGTACCAACTCCGTCAAGGAATCCAAGTTGGATGTGCTTCAAAGTCAACTTGACAAGTTCAAAATGAAGGATGGTGAAGGTGTCGCTGAAATGTACTCTAGGCTTGCTCTCATCACAAATGAGATTGCCGGCTTAGGAAGTGAAGAGATGACCGATAGATTCATCATCAAGAAGATTCTAAGAGCCTTGGATGGAAAATATGATACCGTGTGCACATTGATCCAAATGATGCCAAATTACAAAGATCTCAAGCCAACGGAGGTGATTGGAAGAATTGTTGCTCATGAGATGTCACTTAAGGATAAAGAGGAACTTCACAACAAATCAATTGGTGCCTACAAAGCCTCATGTGAAGCCCCTACATCATCAAGTGAGAAACAAAACTTCAATGAAGAATTGAGCTTAATGGTGAAGAACTTCAACAAGTTCTACAAGAGTAGAAGCAAAGATAGAAGCTTCAAGTAAAGGTCCTACAATGACAAAAGATCTTCTAGTCGAGAGCGAAACTGCTACAGTTGTGGAAGACCCGGACACTATTCCAATGAGTGTACGGCTCCCTACAAGAGAAGAGAAGATTCTCCAAAAAGAAGCAAAGAATCACCACCAAGAGAGAGAAGGAGTAGAGATGATCGTTATGAATGAAGATACTCACGGAGAAGCAAGGATTCGGAAAGGAAGGAAAAATCATCAAGGAGCTACACAAAACGAAGACATCAAGCTCATGTTGGTGAATGGGTATCCGGCTCCGACTCCGACAGCCACTCCGAGAGAAGTTATCACTCTGACTCCGAAGATACTCAAGATGAAGGTGTTGCCGGTCTAGCACTTGTTTCAACCAACTCCTACGACATATTTGACTCACCAAATGAAGGAATTGGAAGATGCTTCATGGCCAAAGGTCCTAAGGTAACACACCCCGAGTATGTTGATTTCAATAGTGATGAAGATGACTTGTTAGGTGATGATTTGCTTGTTGACAACTCTAGTGATGAATACTATGATGAAACGTCAATTAATCATGCTAATCAAGATAAAACGAATGACAATGATAAGGAGAAGATTGAGGATCTAACTAAAGAACTAAACACTCTTAAGTTAGCTCATGAAACTATCTTCGAAGATCATCGAGAACTTTTAAGAGCTCATGAGAAATTACGCTTTGAAAAGCTCAATATTGAGCAAGAGCATGAGTTCTTAAAAGCAATCAATGATGATCTCCGCAAGAAAAGTTCTTCTTACATTGCCAAGCGTTTACTCTTATCCACTTACATGCCTCAAGTCAAGTCTAGTAACAAGAACAAGAAAGATTCTTCCTCTAGCAGTAACAATGATCATGCTAAATCCAATATTGTTGCTTCTAGTAGTTCTCTTGATTCCACTAATGATTCTCTTAGCCAAGTTACACTTGAGCAAGAAAATAGTTTATTGAAGGGAATTATAGAGAAAGGAGTGTACAAAAGCCTTGCCGGGAGTAAGCAATTCGAGGAAATTGTGCGCAAGCAAGGAATGCACTGGAAGAATCAAGGTGTTGGTTTTGAACGAAAGTTCAATGCCAATGGAGTTGAGTGGGTAGAAGATCAATACCCCAAGACAAAGTTTGTTCCTCAACAAGAGAAGTATGATACTTCTTTCAAGGGGACACAAGACTACAAGCAAAAAGGCAAGGACAAGCTTCAAGAGGAAATTGATGCATTTGAAGAAGCTCCTAAGACCTTAGTCAAGTGGATTCCCAAGACTACTTCAAGTTCCACTTCATCAAGTACGACTACAACTCCGAGGATTCCCATCAAGATGGTGTGGATCCAAAATAAGAAGAACTAGAGAGTTCTTGAGGGTGACTCCGCCAACATACTTCACTCTTATCATTTTGGCAAGAACAAGTGCAATCAACTTCCAGATCTTGCACTAGTTCAAGGAGTCACAAACCCTCTTGTTGGTAAGACAAGGGACAAGGTAACCTAAAAGTTTTCATGGACATCATCTTGTGTGTGCATCACTCTATGTCTATGGATATCCTTGTTTGTTCCTTGCGGGACTAACCCATGTAGGTATTGAAAGTGCAATTCACTCAAAGGGATAGCTCCAAGTGATCTACATCAACATTGAGCATTCACATCTTCAACATCTACATGAAGTCATCATCGACAAAACCCGAGGTTAGTCCATCCCTCTTAGGGGGGATATCACATCTAGGGGGAGCTTTACTCTAAGACTTGAGCTAAAGCAACTCTAAAGATGTGAACACAACAATGCTTTATGTAAAAGTGGTAACCCCACTTGAGCTTAAACGATGAGTATGACCTATGATCAAGTGTTCTCACTTGACTCCTAAGTCAATATACTCATATATAGATGACCTTGTCATCGCAAATTGGTTGGTAGATGCTAGAATTGGTTGTGCATGCCTTGTCACATATTTCATTTACCATCTTATTGTGTGAGCATGCTGGTTGCATATTTTACTCATTCGAGGACATCCACTTGTTGCTTTGATTGTTCGGTTTTATTTCCTTTTGCCAAGTGGATGGACAAGAATGCCTAAGAACCTCCTCTAGCTATCTATGCTTTTCTCGTCTCAAACTCTATTCATGCTACATCACAAAATTTGATCAAGTCAGATTCAAACCACTCTGTGTGAGGAGCGCTCGGAGTCCCCGATTCGTCATAGACTTAAGCTTCCAAAACCTCTTTATGACTCTCGGTCTGACCGATACCCCACTTTCGGTCCTACCGAGATCATTAAGTTGATCTAGGTTTTCGATCTCGGTGCAACCGATTTGAACCTTTCGGTCACACCGAGTTTCAGTAACTGCTTGCAGTTATGAATCTCGGTGCCACCGAGTTGTTCCACTCTGTCACACCGACAGGGTCGGGCTATATATAGTCACAGGCAAAAATTTGGAAATTTCTCCGAACCCCTTCGCCCGCGCGATAGGCTGCTCTGCCAACTTGGTCTCCGGATCGTCTCCTCGCCGCCAGCCGCCTCCAGTCACTGGTCTCCATCGCCGTCAATGGAATTCAACCCCGCCGTTGCCGCCGTAGCGAGTCTCCGCTGAACTAGGGTATGGACTCGATCTTTGTGCTATTCCCCAATCCGATTCTTAGCACATTGTGATCATCATGATTCTTGCCACGATTGAAACACTCCTATCCAGTCAATGCGCTCGTAGATTAGGTTTGATTCAAAAATTTTAGGGTTAGGTTTCCGCCGAAACCATCTCGGACCCACCGAGTTGAAAAACTCGGTCCCACCGATTTGGCTCATGCCATTGCACAAGTGAGACTCGGTCTGACCAAGAATTACTTATCGGTGTGACCGATTTTGGAACTTTGTGAAACCCTAGCAGTCTCGGTGCCACCGAACTGTGACTCGGTCTGACCGAGTTCACTAGTTTAGGTTCCAAAACTGCTTCGGCATCACCGAGTTTAAAAATCGGTAGATCCGAGATGATTTCAGTGGGAAACTAAAACTAAGTTTTTGGATCATTCTTTTGCAAAAATCTCTGCATTTTGTGATGTTGATCTATTCTACCTCATCTACAAACTATTCACAGGGCCAGCAGACAGCTTGTTCATCATGTCAGACCAGAGTCATAGCCAGAACGTGTCAGAACAGCAAGTGCAGATGAGTGAGGGCACTAGTCCCTCCAGCTCTTCAGATGATGGCAGTAGAAGTACCCCAAGAAATTTGCCAAAAGCTGCCACAAGACAGAGGAAGAAGAGAACTTCAGATTCTGAGGATGAAGATTATGTGGCAGAAGAGGAAGCCACATCAAAGAGAGTTGAGCCAGCTCAAGGCATAAAGCCAGGGATGAAAGTCAAAAGGCCAGCAGGCAGGCAGCCTATGTAAAAGGCCAGAGCTTCAACTGAAAAGCCTGCACCCAAAGAGCCAGTTGCTGCTGAAGGAAAGAAAAGGAAGGAAAGGGTCAAGAAGACCGTAGTCAGAGTGCTTGGAAAGGCTTCCATCATGGAAGAAGAGGAAGAGGAAGAAGAGGTTGCTGCACCAGCACCTAAGGCACCTAAGCTTATGGGTGATGCTATAAGATCAGGGGCTGCCACATCTAAGCCCAAAGAAGCACCCAAAGCTGCCTCCAAGCCCAAGTCTGCACCAAAGAGAAATACGAGGAGCATACCTGCAACTGAAAAGAACAAGGCCCCAGTGCCTGAAGCTGCTGAAGAAGATGAGGAAGAGCAAGTACTCAGAAAACTCAAGCCCAAGATCCCAGACCACAACGATGCTCATCCTGTGGCTGAGGATGAAGCTCAGGAGAGACTCAGGGCTGAGGAAGTGGAGAGAAGCAGATCCGTATGCTTCAAGGAGAAGAACTGCTGTGGATTACAGATTTCACACCAAGGAACAGCAGGACTTCTATGAGACAGTTTTGCTTGACAAGAAGCCAATAGTCTATGACATGAGATGGGTCGACTGGAAATACATCAAGGACAACGAAGAGTACTACCCTGGAGTGATTGACAGCTTTAGTGCTTGTGGAGTTGCAGACTTTGTTGGGCAGAAGCTCACAAAGTGGAATGAGGAGCTTATCATGCAGTTCTACTCCACAGCCCACTTTTATCCAGATGGGAGGATTGTATGGATGTCAGAAGGAACCAGATATCAGTCAACAGTTGCTGAGTGGGCACAGCTCATTAATGCCACAGAGGAGCAAGCAGATGACTTGGACATTTATGCCAAGAAGAAGATGGACCACAACTCTATGTGCAACATGTACAAGGAAATTCCAAACGAGGCACTTGATACTTTCAAGTTTGGGTCTGTGCATTATCTTCTGTTAGGGCTGCCAACTATTAATTGGATTTTGAGGCACACTCTCTTGCCCAAGTCAGGTGATCACAAGATGATCAGAGGCCATGTGATCAACTTGCTACATGTATTTGATGTGCCTCAGAAGTTCAAGGTGATGAGCCTCATGGTAGAGACAATCAAGAGGACAGCAGCAGACCAGAAGAGGAGTTGTGGATATGCCCCACAGATTCAGGAGCTCATTAACTCCAAGATGGGCACAGGCATATACTTATTGGACAAGGAACACCTGCCCATCTGTCCAGATTTTGAGGACAATCAAGTTGTGATGACTGAGAATGAACCATCATCTGCCCAAGCACAAGCAAAGAAGGAGAAGGCAAGGAAGGAGAAAGCTGCCAAGATGCCAACTCAAGAGGAGGCATCTGAGTACTTCTTGAAAACCAAACAAGAGCATCTTGGTTACCTAATTGCATCCACCCTGCGGATTGAGAAAGGACTAGCCACCCTAACTCAGAACCAGGCAAGCCTAGAGAGAATCATGGAACAAAAGTTCTATGACTTGGATGTCAAGGTGACAGAGATTCAGACTGCAGTGGAGCAGCTCCAGGATGACATGCAGGAGAGGAGAGGCAGGACTACAACTGATGCCTTTGCCAGAGTGCCGCGAGGTCCGAGGTCGTCTGCAGTGCCAGTTGCTGACACCAGAGCCACCACTTCTGCACCAGCTATAGCCTCAGTTCCACCAGCTCCAGCTTCTACTTCAGCTCCAACTCCAGCGTCTACTTCAGCGTCTACGGAAGCCTTCGTCCTTGGAGTGATCCGGACTCCACCACCACCTGAAGATCAAGCCTGAGCGTCGATCTAGCACTATGCATTTTCTAGGAACTTTTTGGTAACTTGTTGCCAAAGGGGGAGAAAAATGTATAGATCATAGGCTTCGAGAGAGAGTGTTGCTTTTTTCTCTCTTGCTTTATTTGGTGGTTTTTTTCGAACTTTGTTTGCTTTTGAGTGCTTGAGATACTACGTCATTATCTGTGAGACATTGATGATCATGTGTTTGATCATAAGCTACACTTAATGTTTGCTTAATGCTATTATCTTATCTATCTTATGTCATCATTCACTTTTCTTGGTGATGAGTGCATGTATTTCATTCTTATCATTTTAAGCGCTCCACCAAGATGTATGTGACATGGAAGAGTAACCCATGACTCTAACTCTTTGTGCATTTGCAGTCCAAAGAAAATTTTAAATATGCACAAATTTAGGGGGAGCTCTTACTTGTCACATACTTCTCAAAGCGACGATATATTTCATGTTTATTATCATTTGTCGAAGCTTTGATCTATATGTTGTCATCAATTACCAAAAAGGGGGAGATTGAAAGTGCAACTATCCCTAGGTGGTTTTGGTAATTCATAACAACATATAGCTCATTGAGCTAATGCTATTCCAAGATGACTATTTCAGGAAAGCTCAATGATTGGCATGGCATGGATGTGAAAGTGGAACCCTCAAAATGCTAAGGACAAAGGATTGGCTCAAGCTCAAAAGCTCAAGACTCTTCATTTTATATTTTAGTGATCCAAGATCACATTGAGTCTTTAGGAAAAGCCAATACTATCAAGGAGGGATGAGGTGTTGCTTAATGAGCCTCTTGCTTCATGTGCTTAGTGATATGCTCCAAAACCCTCAACTACTTTCCCATATCCACATATGACCTAAACCCTAAGCCAAACTCGGTCCTACCGATTCTTTCTATCCGGCGCCACCGAGTTTCACTTGTCATAAGCCACTGCCAAACCCTAGCAAATCGGTTCTACTGATAGGGATCTCGGTCTCACCGAGATGGGATTGCAAACTCTCTGTTTCCCTTTCATAACTTTTCGGTCTCACCGAAAGAGCGAATCGGTCCCACCGAGATTGCAATGTAAATTCAGTGTTTCCTTTTTGTAACTTTTCGGTCTCACCGAAAGAGCAAATCGGTCCCACCGAGTTTGCCTGACCAACTCTATGGTTAGCTTATTACCAAAATCGGCCCCACCGAGTTTGTGTAATCGGTCTCACCGAGATTACGTTATGCCCAAACCCTAACCATATCGGTCCTACCGAGTTGCATGTCAGTCCCACCGAAAATCTCTAACGGTCACTAGGTTTACCTTTTCGGTCCGACCGAGTTTGTTGATTCGGTCCCACCGAGATTGGAAAACTGTTTGTAATGGTTGGATTTTGTGTGGAGGCTATATATACCCCTCCACCCCCTCTTCATTCGTGGAGAGAGCCATCAAAACACATACACAATTCCAACTCATATGTTCTGAGAGAGAACCACCTACTCATGTGTTGAGACCAAGATATTCCATTCCTACCATATGAATCTTGATCTCTAGCCTTCCCCAAGTTGCTTTCCACTCAAATCTTCTTTCCACCAGATCCAAATCCTATGAGAGAGAGTTGAGTGTTGGGGAGACTATCATTTGAAGCACAAGAGCAAGGAGTTCATTACCTACACACCATTTGTTACTTCTTGGAGAGTGGTGTCTCCTAGATTGGCTAGGTGTTACTTGGGAGCCTCCGACAAGATTGTGGAGTTGAACCAAGGAGTTTGTAAGGGAAAGGAGATCGCCTACTTCGTGAAGATCTACCGCTAGTGAGGCAAGTCCTTCGTGGGCGATGGCCATGGTGGGATAGACAAGGTTGCTACTTCGTGGACCCTTTGTGGGTGGTTGCTTCTTCGTGGACCCTTTGTGGGTGGAGCCCTCCGTGGACTCGCGCAACCGTTACCCTTCGTGGGTGGAGCCCTTCGTGGACTCGCACAACCGTTACCCTTTGTGGGTTGAAGTCTCCATCAACGTGGATGTAGGATAGCACCACCTATCCGAACCACGGGAAAAACATCCGTGTCTCCAATTGCGTTTGAATTCTCCAAACCCTTCCCTTTACATTCTTGCAAGTTGCATGCTTTACTTTCCGCTACCAATATACTCTTTGCATGCTTGCTTGAATTGTATGATGATTGCTTGACTTGTCCTACAATAGCTAAAATCTGCCAAGAACTAAAATTGGGAAAAGGCTAAGTTTTTATTTGGTCAAGTAGTCTAATCACCCCCCCTCTAGACATACTTTCGATCCTACAGGAGTAGAGTATGTGGCTAGTCTATGGTGTGATCGGTTACCATTAAGGATTGGTAACTATGTTTTTCCCTCAGACCTAATAGTATTGGAATCTCAAGGATTGGATGTGATATTAGGCATGGATTGGTTATCAAAGTATGAAGGGAATATAGAATGTGCTAGTAAGTCAATTTTGCTTACCACCCCAGAAGGGAGAAGGATCAAGTATGTATCCCGACATGTGCCAAAGAGGACTCAAGTAAATTGCTTAACAGGAGTTGTGCAGGAGGAAGTACCAGTGGTAAGGGATTTCCCTGATGTATTTCCAGAGGAGTTTCCAGGCATGCCACCGGATAGAGATATTGAGTTTTTGATTGAGCTATTGCCAGGCACAGGGCCAATATCAAAGAGACCATATAGGATGCCAGCAAAGGATTTGGTGGAAATTAAGAAGCAGATTAAGGAGTTACTGGATAAGGGATATATTCACCCAAGTTCTTCGCCTTGGGGATCGCCATTACTTCTAGTGGAGAATAAGGATGGATCATTAAGGATGGTTGTTGATTATCGAGGATTGAATGAAGTAATGATCAAGAACAAGTACCCACTACCAATGATCAACGATCTGTTTGATCGATTGCAAGGAGCTAAGGTATTTTCCAAGATCGATCTGCGATCAGGATACCACCAGTTGAAGATTCGAGAAAAGGATATACCTAAGACAGCTTTTACCACCAGGTATGGGTTGTATGAGTATACCGTTATGTCATTTGGTCTGACTAACCCACCTGCCTATTTTATGAACATGATGAAAAAAGTGTTTATGGAGTTCTTGGATAAGTTCGTCGTAGTGTTCATTGATGATATCCTGGTTTATTCGAAGAATGAAGAGGAGCATAAGGAGCATTTGCGTTTGGTACCTGGAAAGCTCAGAGAACATCAATTGTATGCCAAGTTCAGCAAATGTGAGTTTTGGTTGAAGGAAGTAGGATTCCTCGGACACGTTATATCCAGAGAAGGAATAGCAGTAGATCCCGCTAAAGTTGAAACCGTGACCAAGTGGGAAGCCCCAACAACAGTTGGAGAGATCCAGAGTTCTCTTGGACTCGCAGGATACTACCAGAGATTTATTGAGAATTTCTCAAAGATTGCGAAGCCTATGACAGAGTTTTAAAGAAGGATACCAAGTTCATATGGACAGAGGAATGTGAGGCTAGTTTCCAAGAGTTGAAGAAACGTTTGGTTACCTCACCAGTGTTGATTTTGCTAGACCAGACCAAGGATTATGAGGTGTATTGCGACACTTCACGTCGAGGACTTGGAGCAGTGCTTATGGAGGAAGGGAGAGTTGTTTCATATGCCTCAAGACAACTGAAGCCTCATGAGTTGAATTATGCCACGCATGATTTGGAGTTAGCAGCCGTAGTCCATGCTTTGAAAACGTCGAGACATTTTCTCATTGGAAATCATTGTGAGGTGTACACGGATCATAAGAGTTTGAAGTACATTTTCACACAGAAGGAGTTAAACCTCAGACAAAGGAGATGGTTGGAGCTTATCAAGGATTATGATATGAAATTGCATTATCACCCCGGAAAGGCTAATGTAGTAGCTGATGCATTAAGCCGTAAGAGCCATGTCAATACGTTAATGACGGGAGAAATAGCAAGGGAGTTAGCCGAAAATCTTCATGAACTATGTTTGGAAATAGTTCCGAGAGGCTATGTAGCAGCATTGGAGATTTAGTCAACCTTGATGGATAAAATCAGGGAAGCTCAGAAAGTTGACAAAGAGATTGCCGCTATAAAGGAGAAACTGAGCAAAGGAAAAGCTAAAGGATTTCGTGAGGATGAGCACGACACCCTATGGTTTGAAGACCGTGTTTACGTGCCCAATGACCCGGAGATCAGGAAGTTGATTTTGCAAGAGGCACACGACTCAACGTATTCAATTCACCCAGGAAATACCAAGATGTATCTGGATTTGAAGGATATTTTCTGGTGGACCGGAATGAAGAAGGATATTGCGGAGTATGTAGCAGTTTGTGATGTATGTCAGAGAGTAAAGGCAGAGCATCAGAAGCCAGCAGGATTGTTACAACCATTGCCGATACCCGAATTGAAGTGGGATAAGCTAGGCATGGATTTTATCACGGGATTACCCAGGACTCGTTCAGGCTATGACTCGATTTGGGTTGTAGTCGATCGATTGACGAAAGTAGCTCATTTCATCCCAGTAAAGACCACTTACACCAGTGCTAAGTTGGCAAAGATATACATGACCAGGATCGTATGTCTGCATGGTGTTCCGAGGAGTATCGTATCAGATAGAGGAACCCACTTTACCTCAAAGTTCTGGAAGCAGTTGCACGAAACTTTGGGTACCAGGCTAGAATTCAGTACATCTTTTCATCCACAGACAGATGGACAGACCGAGAGAGTCAATCAGATTTTGGAGGATATGCTGAGAGCTTGTGCGCTAGATTATGGATCTAGTTGGGACGATAATTTGCCATATGCAGAGTTTTCTTACAACAACAGTTATCAAACCAGTTTAAAGATGGCCCCTTTCGAAGCTTTGTACGGAAGGAGGTGCAGGACACCGTTGTCATGGGACGAAGTTGGAGATCGCCAGTTGTTTGGACCTGACTTGATTAAAGAGTCTGAACAGAAGGTGAGGTTGATTCGCGATAGGCTCAAGGTAGCCCAATCCAGATAGAAAAGTTATGCAGATTCAAAATGTAAGGAGACAGTTTACGAAGTTGGAGATAGAGCTTATCTTCGAGTATCTCCACTTCGAGGAACAAAGCGTTTTGGAGTTAAAGGGAAGTTAGCGCCACGATTTGTAGGACCATATCGAGTTTTGGAGCATATGGGAGAAGTGGCCTACAAGTTGGAATTACCCGAAGGATTGTCAGGAGTTCATGATGTATTCCACGTTTCCCAGTTGAAGAGATGTCACGCGGAGATGGCTGATATACCGTTGAGAGACACAGTGCCTTTGGAAACTATTCAGTTGGATAACGATTTGACGTACGAGGAGAAACCAATTAAGATCCTTGAGTTTGCCAGTCGAGTCACTCGCAGCAAGGTTATCAAGTTTTGCAAAGTTCAGTGGAGCCACCACACGGAGGATGAAGCCACTTGGGAACGAGAGGAAGATTTACTCAAAGACCACCCTCACCTATTTTCTAGCCAACCCGAATCTCGAGGGCGAGATTCATCTTAAGGGGGGTAGGTTTGTAACATCCCAAATTTTCAATTTGGAATGTTATACATGAGATCATCATGCATATCATATTTTATTTTGCATTTTGGTTGATCCTAGAAATTCTACGCAACTCAATGACCCACGGAGAGAGTTGGGGATTTCGTTATTTTCATATTTGAGTTTTCTCAAATTTTGAGAATAGGATCATTTGATTTTATTTATTTTATCATCAATTATTTCTATTACAAAAATATGAGAGAGGGAATAAAATGAATTTCCCAAAATAAAGAAATATTGAGGATCAAATAATAAAATCAAAATAAGATTTTTTTGGAGTTTTTCGGGGTTTTATTTGAATTTAGGAAAAATGTGCGTTTTTCAAAATTACATTTAGGTCCCAAATAAATGTTCACCTTGTGCGGCTTGATTTTAGAAGCCCGTGAAAATTTATTTTGGAATTTTTGTAGTCCGTTTAGTATTTCTTTTTATTTTTCTTCCGAGCGGAATAATAAAAAAAAATGCGAACCGACTTAACGGGCCGTGTCCGACCTGGACACTGGCCCGGGAGGGCTTTATAAGCCGAGGCCCAGCCCCAGGGGGAAACCCTAATCCGCCCAAGCTGCCGCCGCCGCCACCACCGCCGCCGCCGGATCCCGTCGCCGAGGTTCGCCGCGCCTCGTTTTCCGTGTCGTCGTTTAAAAAAATCGGTTTTCGTCGGTTTTTTTTAGTTTCGGTTTTTTTAAAAATAGATTGGTTTTTCTGGTTTATTTAATTAGTGAGCATTCGTCCGTTCGTTCGTTCCAGCGAGCGTTCGTCGTTTTTCTTTTTCTCGGATTAAATCCGCGATTTTTCTGATCGCGATTCCTGATCCGATTTTCGTTTTAGTATAACTTTTTGCTCGTTTATCGGAATCAGGCGATTCAAGCACCTAGAGTTTCGTCTCGAAACCCTCTATCCGTTTAACCAACTTAAACAAGGTTTTGCTACTGTAAAATTTTCCCTAGATCCAGATTACTAGAACGAAGCTGTTTTCTTTTGCCTTTTGACTTTCGTTGCTTTGTTCGATTTGATTCTTTTTGCCAACTGGAGTTCTTAAGTTGAACCTACTGGTTAGATCTCTTATTTGAGTTTTACCTATGCATTAGTTGAGTACTTATTATATGCTTGTTTGTTTGTCTGCGATAGAATACCCGGAGTGCGCCGCCTGTTACTTCGAATCGTTAGGTTTCGCGGATCATCAGCAAGGCAAGTAACACTTTGATCATACCTTTTCTACTACCCAGTTTTATTGCATTAGATCAATCCTCACACATTGCATGATTAGGATCTAATTAAATGGAGGGATGGGAATGAGATGAGGTAGTACCTATTACCTGTTTATTATCAAACCTTTGGGAGTTACTTCTACGTTTGCTTATAATGCCATGGTATGCTAGTAGACGTGGATTGGGTGAGTGAAATCCATGACAGATGTGAGTTTCTTAATTAATGGTTTATGTAAGGTGGAAACTTAAACACACATCTGGGTGGATTGAGGCACCTGGGTATTCTAGGACTTGCCTGTTTTCTTTTGGACCGCCACCCAGGCTCAAAGGGATCATAAGACTATTCATACTAGGAACTTTCGTGTGCAGCCACAAGCTATTATGGGCTCTAGCATAGTTGACTAAGTTGTGTGAACTCTTATAGTGGTAGACTAGCAGATGTAGGGGATGTAGGTGGTACGGTTTACCCGATCGTAAGGTGCTAGCACTTCTGAAAGACTATGTCTCGGTCATCCGTCTTCTCAAACACCCTGTAGTGCGAGATACCAAACGGAGGCGATCGAGTCTTGTGGGGAAAAGTGCGTAAACCTCTGCAGAGTGTAACAAACTAATCATGATTAGCCGTGTCCCCGGTTATGGACATCTTGAATATCTAGTACTTGGATTATCATGTGAATCTCATCATGTTACTTTAATTAATATTGTTGGGTTTTAATGATGTTACTTAATTGGGATTGGGAATGCTGTCAACCATTCTCAATGTTTAACAACTACCATGATAGTTAAATAAATTATATTCCTTTGTAGTAGGGAAAAATTGGCTTTACGCAAAACTGTAACCATAGAGCTTTCCACCAGCCAAATATGCATATAGTATAGCTGTTTCATTCCATTACTCTCTATGTGTTACCTTGCTTCGTTCGATTTGATTCTTTTTGCAAACCGGAGTTCTTAAGTTGAACCTTCTGGTTAGATCTCTTATTTGAGTTTTACCTGTGCATTAAGGTGTTTTTAGGTCGTGGTTCTATACTCAGTGTTGCCGTTGGAGTTGATGGACTCACTTATCTTCCAAGTCTTCCGCTGTTATCGTTATTAGATGGCCTTAAGCCATATTTATTGTAATAAGTTCTCTTATGAGACACTCGATGTAATAAGTGTGTGATTGCTACTCTGCTATAAATCCTCCGAGTACTTTGTGGTGTCAGCAATACTGATCCAGGGATGACACCGGAGCACAGAGATCAGACTGTTTGAGGTCTGGTCGCTACAGCTCGTTGAATCAAAGATGGTTATGTTTCCTTGCCATAGACATGAGTTGTCATTTGATTAACGAGAACACATCATTAGAGAATGATGTGATTTACTTGACGCATTCCGTTAGCTTAGCACGATGATCGTTTAGTTTGTCGCTATTGCTTTCCCCATAACTTATACATGTTCCTATGACTATGAGATCATGCAACTCCCGAATACCGGAGGAACACTTTGTGTGCTACCAAATGTCACAACGTAACTGGGTGATTATAGGTGCTCTACAGGTGTCTCCGATGGTGTTTGTTGAGTTGGCATAGATCGAGATTAGGATTTTTCACTCCGATTGTCAGAGAGGTATCTCTGGGCCCTCTCGGTAATGCACATCAATACAAGCCCTGCAAGCTATGTGACTAATGAGTTAGTTGCGGGATGATGCATTATGGAATGAGTAAAGAGACTTGCCGGTAACGAGATTGAACTAGGTATTGAGATACCAACGATCGAATCTCAAGCAAGTGACATACCGATGACAAAGGGAACAATGTATATCGTTATATGATTTGACCAATAAAGATCTTCATAGAATACGTGGGAGCCAATATGAACATCTAGGTTCCGCTATTGGTTATTGACCGGAGACGTGTCTCGGTCATGTCTACATAGTTCTTGGTATTATGAATTTATGTGTTTTGATGTACCGAAGGTAGTTCGGAGTCCCGAATGTGATCGCGGACATGGCGAGGAGTCTTGAAATGGTGGACACATAAAGATTGATATATTGGATGACTATATTAGGACATTGGATGAGTCCCGGGGGTCACCGGATAATTATCGGAGTGCCGAGGGGTTATCGGAACCCCTGGGGGAACTAATGGGCCAACATGGGCCTTGTGTGTGAGAGAGAGGAGGGGCCATAGGGCTGGCTGCGCCCCCCCTTGGGAGTCTGAATTGGATAAGTGGGGGGGCCTCTTTCCCTCCCTATCCCCCTCTCTATCCTCCCCCACCTTCCTAGTTGGACTAGGAAAGGGGGAGTCCTACTCCTACTAGGAGGACTCCTCCCTCTCCTTGGCATGCCCCAAGGCCGACCAGCCTCCCTATCGGTGTCAAAACCGGCGGATCTTGGGTAGGGGGTCCCGAACTGTGTGTCTAAGGCGGATGGTAACAGGAGGCAGGGGACACGATGTTTACCCAGGTTCGGTCCCTCTTGATGGAGGTAATACCCTACGTCCTGCTTGATTGTTCTTGATGATATGAGTATTACAAGAGTTGATCTACCACGAGATCGTAGAGGCTAAACCCTAGAAGCTAGCCTATGGTATGATTGTCCCTTTTCCTACGGACTAAACCCTCCGGTTTATATAGACACCAGATGGGGCTAGGGTTACACAGAGTCAGTTACAAGGGAGGAGATCTACATATCCTTATTGCCTAGCTTACCTTCCACGCCAAGGAGAGTCCCATCCGGACACGGGACGAAGTCTTCAATCTTGTATCTTCATAGTCCAACAGTCCGGCCAAAGGATATAGTCCGGCTGTCCGGAGACCCCCTAATCCAGGACTCCCTCAGTAGCCTTGGAACCAGGCTTCAATGACGATGAGTCCGGCGCGCAGTATTGTTTTCAGCATTGCAAGGCGGGTTCTTCTCCAAATTTTGAATATCTGCTAAGTAGTGTCCGGCTCCCCATAAATGTTGCACTTCTTGGCTTCTGCGCCCAATAAGGGCTATCTTCCATGTGGCGAGCGAATGCGAGGAGCCAGGGCGTTTTTACATTCGCCCCTAGACCGGTAAATAAATCGTCTATTAAAGGGATGGGGATTCTTAGATCTAATCCACACCATCCTCCCACGGCGAGAGTCCATCGGAGCGCGCTCGAAAAAATCCATTCCATCATGGCGGGCCATCGCGGCTCCTCCTCCCGCTCCCGTAGCCTTAAGCCTGGTGATTGGGAGAAGTGTTCCGTCCCGCACAGCCGATTAGTAGAGTTGCAGACCCGGGGATTTCTTCCTCCAGTGTATATGGTCCCCGTCCGAGCCGGGCTCGCCACCTATAATGGCGGGGAGCAAGCGGAGAGCTTCCCCAATCCCTCCAAGAGGGAGCGGGTATGCCTTGTCCCTTACTTACTAAGGGGACTCGGATTTCCAATTCATCCGTTCCTCCGCGGGCTCCTGGAGTTTTCCGGCCTCCAGTTGCATAATTTCACCCCTGCTTCCATATTACACATTGCCAGTTATGTTGCCCTTTGTGAGTTGTTTCTGGGCTGCGAGGCTCATTTCGAGCTGTGGAAGAGGCTATTCTGCCTTGTGCCCAGCACAAAGGAGGGGTCACTTTACCAAGTGGGCGGAGCCGAATATGGTGCATCGCTGAGACTGGATACATACCCCAAAGAAGACGTCCGAAGACTGGCCTTCGGAGTGGTTTTACATGGAGGACGTCCCCCTTCCGGACCCTGTTCGGAGGGGTGTTCCCGAGTTCAACAATGCTCCTCTGAATAAACGCCGAAGTTGGCGCCCACGGAGCCCCTTGGAGGAAGACAACGAAGAAGTCCTGTACCTGATGGACCGGATTAAAGTGTTGGCTCAATCAGGATTGACAATAATCGAGGTTATGTTAATATGCATAATGCAGGGGGTACAGCCGCTTCAATATCGAGGGCACCCCCTGTGGTGTTTTAACGGGGAAGATGATGCCACCCGCTCCGGGCGTAAGGCACCAGACTCCGCTGCTGCTTTAGCAAAAATTCTGTCCGAGTTGTTCAAGGGAGAGGAAGAGGAGTTCATCCGTATTAAGCCACATGATGGATTCTCCATGTACAACCCTCCAAGATGGGTGAGTTGTCACTCTTTACTCCCAACCTTCCCGCATTCTTCGTCGTAGATACTCACCTTGCCATTTCATAGCAGGAACTGCGAAAAGCTGTAAGGGAGGTCAACAACCCACCTCCCCAACCGGAGGACCCTGGCCGGGCCCTCGATCCCGGACTCGAAGAGGATCCGGACATATTTGTGGAGCTGATAGACATGCAATTCTATCAATTGAGCTGCGATGACACCATGGTGGCCATAACGGCCGACTATCCTGGACTGCTCCCTGCATCGCACGTAAGAAAAAAACCAAAGTCCCAACTCCCAAAAAGGATCCCCTTTTATGCACTTCACCTACCGTACACATATGGTGTTTTACAGGGAAGGCCTTCGGGACGCCGTGTCGAACCCGCAACAACTCGCCAACAAGGGGCACCGAAGCCGGGTAGGCCAAATAGGAAGGCGGCCAGGACGGAGACGCCGGGGCAGAGGTATGACACAAAACCTCGCTGTGTGGTTGTTGTCTTTCTTAAAATATAATGACGTCCATGTTTCCTAGTAGAAAAAACGCTCGCCGGACTATATCCGGAGAGGCTGCCGATCATGCCTCCACCAGTCGGGCTCCAGGGCCGGACATAGAGGTGGAAGCTAACGCGGGGCAGACGCCGGATGTTCCTCCTACAGAGGATGCGGATAGATTATCTGCTAAAAATTCCAAAGTGGAGAGCGCCATGAATCACAGGCGTCGCTGAGCCGTACTCCGTGACGCTTGTTTCTCCCAAGAGGCATTCAATGCCTTCAACTCGGGAGATGCGTACATTCGTGCTGCTCAAAATGGTCTTGCAAGAGCCAAGGACCAGTATGTAAAGGATATACGGGTAGGAAAATCTGACAATTATGTATATCAGTAGCCCCTGAGACTTGAAACAGTTGACGCAACTGATTTAAGGATCATTATTTGTGCAGGTTCTTACAGAGAAGAATTCCCGACTGTCTCAAGAGCTGGAAGAGTGCAAGGCCCAGCTAGGGGCCGCTATTGCCGTGTTGAAGGAGTCCGAGAAGGGCCCCTCTGGTAATACTTGTTTCCATTGCAAAGAATACAGGTACCATGTAGTATATGGCATGCATGCAAATCTAACAAAAGATGTTGCAGATGACCCCGAAGTGAATCTGGAGGCCGTGGGGATGAATGCGGCACGTGCTGATCGACAACTAAATGCTGGCGAGCGTGTGCTTACGCGAGTCACGCAGGAGACAAATAATATCCAAGACGCCAATATCCAGCTGGGTGTGGAACTGAAAGATGTCCGAGCCCAGCTTGCGGACTCCGTGAAGGAGAATAAGTGGCTTCGGCGCGGCATTTTTAGTAAGTGCTTGAACGAACTTTTAAAGGAGTTCGGCGAAGAAGCCGGCTAATAGAGTTATGTCTGCAGGTATGCTGACGGGTCGTCCCGCGGAGGAGATGCCCGGGTCCTCGGGTGATCTTCTACCAGAGCTCTCACAACTGCACGAGCAAGTTCGGCAGGTGATGCAAGGTATTGCCCAAGCCTTGTGGCCATCTGCGTCCCCGCTAGGAGGCACATGGGAGATTATAGAGAAGCTCAAGGGAGCGCGGCGGTGCTTCCGATTATGGAAGATATCTGCCTGTCAACAAGGTGCAAGGGAAGCCTGGGCTATGGTGAAGACGCGATATACCAAAGCGGACCCAAACCACATGGCCGAGGTCAGACCTGTGTGGCCTGATGGGAAAGAGATCCCCGTCAGTTTAGCGTATGATCAAGTAGAATTAGCCGCAAAGTATTCCCAACATGATTGTAGGCTAGACAGCCTGTTGGATGGTATAGAAGAAGAATTAAATCAGTCTTAGTGACTGTGTACTTCAAGTGACATATGTAATGTCCCTAGCCAGATTGTAAATCATTTTTCATGGCGGACCTTTTCGCTTCAACCTCTGGACCCGATAGTCCGGAGTGTATCCGAATACCTGCTCGGTTATGTAAAAACCGGGGTATGCATGGAAACCAGGCGTAGGGGTCATAAGTGCTTGAACAGACAAGTACCCAACTAGCTATGTTATATTACATGGGTAGTAAGAAACATCTTCCAGGGAGAATAGTTCCATTAAGGGTTCCTTTCCCTGGGTACGCATGCCCTAATGTGCATGTTCGAACTGCCAAAAGAGACGCATGCTATAAACATCTAGGGGCATGCGTCAAATTAAATAAAAGTCATCTTTTATTCACCGACCAAATAATCTCTTAAGAATGCTAGCTTTCGGCTTCACCCAGTTTGAGGTACACATCCGGCTGACCCGGCAGTAACAATCGCAGAGGTGCTCCCCTTATGCCCTAGCCGAATTAACGGGAACGTAGGGCATAAATACAAGAGCCAGGAAACCTAGCTTGGCCAAAACTTAAGTCATATCGATGCATATAATGGCGAAAAAAGGTACATGCGGAAGAATAACACATGTGTGGGGCATAAAGCCCGGAAAAATAATTAGATTAAGCTTCTGTGTAAGAAGCCCCCAGGTATAATGAGCGCGGTTAGCGCGTCAATATTGTGTAACCAAGACACAAGTTTAGCCCTTTAGGGCCTTGAAGAGAAAAAAGAGAGAAAGAGAGAAAAGGCAGATATGTAAAAAAATTGACGGAGGTAAGGAGACGAACATTGAGTCCGGCGCTAGGCATAGAATCTTCGGAGTCTGGCTGCGTTCCATGGGTTTGGCTCAAGTCGATTGTCCGATGCATCCCGCAGACGGTACGCTCCACCGGTCAAAACCTGGTCAATAATGAATGGACCTTCCCATTTGGGCTTGAGCTTGTTCTTTTTCTTCTCCAGCAGGCGTAGAACTAGTTCGCCAACATTATAGGTTTTGGCCTGCACTTCTCTGCTTTGATACCTTCGAGCCTGTTGCTGATAGAATGCGGAACGGGCTTTTGCCACGCCGCGCTCCACCTCCAGGGCGTCCAAACTGTCCTGCCGATCGAGCTTGGCCTCTCTTTCTTCATACATGCGCACTCGAGGTGAGTCATGAATTATGTCGCAAGGCAGAACTGCCTCAACGCCGTACACCATAAAAACGGTGTGTATTCGGTTGTGCGATTCTGCATGGTGCGCATCCCCCATAGTATGGAGTCGAGCTCCTCTACCCAGTGCGTGTTTGATTCCTTTAAGGACCGCACTAATCTGGGTTCAATGCCGCTCATGATAAGACCATTCGCTCGCTCGACTTGACCGTTAGTTTGCGGGTGATAGATAGAAGCATAATCGAGCTTGATGCCCATGTTGCTGCACCAAAGTTTCACCTCATCGGCTGTAAAGTTCGTGCCGTTGTCAGTGATGATGCTGTGGGGGATGCCATAACGGTGTACAACCCCGGATATGAATTCTATCACTGGTCCGGATTCAGCCATTTTGACAGGTTTGGCTTCTATCCATTTGGTGAATTTATCCACCATGACCAGTAAGTATTTTTTCTTATGGGTTCCCCCTTTAAGGGGTCCGACCATATCAAGCCCCCAGACCGCAAAGGGCCAAGTAATGGGGATTGTTTGGAGAGCGGTAGGCGGCATATGGCTTTGCTTTGCAAAAAGCTGGCAACCGACGCAATGTTGGACCAGATGCTGCGCATCTGCCCAGGCTGTCGGCCAATAGAAACATGTACGGAAGGCCTTGCCTACAAGGGCCCGGGCTACGGCGTGATGGCCGCTGAGTCCGGCATGGATTTCTGCCAAAAGCTTCCGCCCTTCCTCTTTAGAGATGCACCTTTGAAGGACTCCGGTTGTGCTTTTATTATAAAGCTCTCCCTCGTGGACCTTGTAGGCTTTAGATCGCCACACTATGCTGCGTGCCTCATTTT
Source organism: Triticum urartu (assembly GCF_003073215.2). Taxonomy (NCBI): domain Eukaryota; kingdom Viridiplantae; phylum Streptophyta; class Magnoliopsida; order Poales; family Poaceae; genus Triticum; species Triticum urartu. Next base: position 152,436,693 of record NC_053023.1, read on the forward strand.
GGTCCTCGGGTAGTTCCTGCCTGGTTAGGTAGGCCAGGAATGATTCTATCCACGGGGCGATGCCGGCCATTATCACGTGGGCTGAAGGTGTTATTTCGATGGCAGAGCCTCCGATTGTGTCAGAGTGTTCGGTATCTGATGTTGTGGTCGGGTCCGGATTATTGTTACCGGTGTCCCCCTCCCATACCACGGATGGCTTAAACAGTTTTCCAGGAAGATGTTGGGTGGGACAGGGTCGCGTTTAGCGCTGATACGGGTGAGGATATCCGCCGCCTGATTGTTTTCCCGAGCCACGTGGTGGAATTCAAGCCCCTCGAACCGAGCTGACATTTTGAGGACGGTGTTGCGGTATGCCTCCATTTTCGGATCCTTGGCATCGAAGTCTCCATTTATTTGAGATATTGTGAGGTTTGAATCCCCACGCACCTCCAGGCGCTGAATGCCCATGGAAACTGCCATCCGGAGACCGTGTAATAGGGCCTCGTATTCGGCTGCGTTATTGGAGTATGTGTATAGTGTTTGGAGTACGTATTGAACTGTATCTCCGGTGGGGGACGTCAGGATGACGCCAGCCCCCAGACTAGCCAGCATTTTAGAGCCGTCGAAGTGCATGATCCAATTGGAGTACGCACCGTACTCTTTAGGGAGTTCGGCTTCTGTCCATTCAGCGATGAAATCGGCCAATACTTGCGACTTAATGGCTTGCCGTGGTTTATATGTTATGTCGAACGGGAGGAGCTCGATAGCCCATTTGGCAATCCGGCCCGTGCCATCGCAGTTGTTTATTATGTCGTTGAGTAGTGTCGTAATTTCTGGGATGCCATGAATACCGTGTATGCTATATTTTGATAATTTGGGTACCGTTATTTGCATGGAGTGAGGACAATGGATACATAATATACCAGCTTTTGAAGTGGGAATTTATGTCCGTCCGCCTCTTGTTCGATGACGAGCACTGCGCTTACGACTTGGTGAGTTGCCTCTATATATAACAGCATTGGTTCGCCGACGTTTGGCGCGGCCAAGATTAGGTTGGTGGCCAGGATGGCTTTTATTTCTTCAAATCCAGTCGTGGCTGCTTCTGTCCACTCGAAGTGTTCGGTGCGCTGAAGAAGGCGATAAAGGGGAAGTGCCTTTTCTCCTAATCGGGAGATAAAGCGGCTTAAGGCCGCCACACATCCAGTTAATTTCTGGATTTGCTTGAGGTCAGTTGGGATAGCCAAATGCGACAGAGCCCGGATTTTAGCCGGATTTGCTTCAATTCCTCTACTGGAGACGATAAAGCCCAAGAGCTTTCCGACGGTTACGCCAAAAACGCATTTTTCCGGATTGATCTTAATGTCGTATGTTCGGAGATTGTCGAACGTGAGCCTCAAGTCGTCTATTAAGGAGTCGACGTGTCTGGTTTTAACGAACACATCATCGACGTATGCCTACACTGCTTTGCCGATTTTGCTTTTCCAGACATGTCTGAATCATGAGCTGATACATTGCGCCGGTGTTTTTGAGCCTGAAGGGGATTGTGTTAAAATAGAAAGGGCCGTATGGAGTGATAAATGCCATTGCGGCTTGGTCGGACTCCGCCATCTTAATTTGGTGGTAACCGGAGTATGCGTCGAGGAAGCACAATGAGTCGTGTCCTGCGGTAGCATCGATAATTTGATCGATGCGAGGGAGGGGGAAGGGATCCTTTGGGCAAGCCTTATTAAGGTCCTTGAAGTCGACGCATAGGCGCCAGGATTTGTCCTTCTTTGGCACCATCACCAGGTTTGCTAGCCAGTACGGATGCTTTATTTCTCTAATGAATCCGGCCTCCAGTAATTTGGCAAGCTCCTCTCCGATGGCTTGTCGCTTAGGTTCGGAGAAACGCCGAAGAGTCTGCTTGACCAGCTTGAATCCTTTTAGAATGTTAAGTCTATGCTCGGCCAGCCTGCATGGGATTCCTGGCATGTCTGAAGGATGCCAGGCGAATATGTCCCAATTCTCGCGCAGGAACTTTCGTAGTGCGGCGTCTACGGCGGGGTTTAACTGTGCCCCAATGGATGCTGTTTTTGTGGGGTCCGTTGGATGGACTTGGAATTTGACTATTTCATCCGCTGGTTTAAAGGAGGTGGACTTGGATCTTTTGTCTAGTATCACGTCGTCCCTGTCCACTGTGGAGCGCAGCGCGGTTAACTCCTCCGCTACAAGGGCTTCGGATAATGCCTCGAGGGCCAGTGTGGCTGTTTTGTTCTCGGTGCGGAGTGCTATGTCCGGATCGCTAGATAGAGTGATGATTCCATTGGGTCCAGTCATTTTGAGCTTCATGTACCCGTAATGGGGTATGGCTTGAAAAATCGTGAATGCATCCCGCCCTAGAAGGGAGTGGTATCCGCTACTGAACGGGGCCACTTGGAATGTGATTTCTCCGGACCTGTAATTCTCCGGAGTGCCGAATACCATATCTAGTGTGATTTTCCCAGCGCAACGTGCCTCCCGACTGGGGATGATTCCTCGGAAGGTCGTGCTGCTTTGCTCAATATGGTTGCTGTCTATTTCCATTTTTTGAAGAGTCTCCTCATAAATGAGGTTTAATCCACTTTAGTGAGCCGAAAGCCGCCCACATTTGGACTGAGGACCAAAGCGGCTGGTGCTCGGGCTGTTCGGAATTTAGGTTCATCACTGGCATTGAAGGTGATAGCCGTGTCGCTCCATGAATTTATTGCTCCACGTGGCAGACTTCGGCAAGGCTGCGGAGTGCTCACTTACGCCTATTATTTGAGGCGAAGGTCTCGAAGACCGTCAATACTATATTGTTATCCACGGGAAGGTGTTCTGAGGTATTTTGGATGAGGATATCCTCACCGCTCTTGGCCACCTGCCGGAGTACCCAACATGCTCTAAGGCTGTGTGTTGATATGGTATCCGCTGTACTATGAATTTTGCAAGGCCCGTTAAGCCATCCCTCCAATACGGTTCCACGCCCTGTAGTGGGCTTTTGCTTCTTTGTAATTGAGTCGGGCGACTTATGAGAGTGCACCCTTTTAGTTCGGACTGGGGGTTTTGTCAGAGCCGGATTATCCCAAAATTGTGTTTGGGTTTTCCACGTGCTTTCCATCGCGCAGTATTTCCGTACTATGGCCGCCAAGTCAGCGAAGTGCGCCATGTCAAGGCGACTTATGGCGTTGAGGATTCCCTTGTCCGTGCAATTGTTGCAAAAGAACGAAATTGCGTATTCCTCGCGACAGTCCTTGACCTTGTTCATTACAAGGAGGAATCTGGCCCAATAGTGATGTACTGTCTCTTGGGGCGCTTGCCTAATGTGGAAAAGATCGTTTGTATCTGGGTGGGTGGGTGGATTTAAGTCCATACCTTGACCCAATCTGAGATCCCGGGGCAGGGGTGTTTCTGATCTTGGAAGTTCGGGCTCCGGGATGTTGCCTCGCGGGTTCGGTATGCAGCCTGATTCTAGGTTCAGGGTTAGGGCGATGTCCTCCCGTGAGCGGGTATCCGGCTCGGAGAGCTCGGGAATCCAGACATAGTTCGTCCTCAGGATAGAGGGAGAATCGCCGTAATGCTCCTCCACCACTGCTATCTGATGGGTGACCGGCGGAGAGTTAATCTCCCTTTGGTTGGGTTTAAGCCCGATCGGATCATAGTCCGTGGCGACTCCTAGAGCGGTGATGCGATCCAAGAGCTCGTTCAAAGAGGAGTGCTCCATTGGATCCATCTGCTCGTCGAATTTCGAGCCGATGTGGAGGCTATTTTCGATGACCCGAGAAGTCATCGTCAGCGCAGCGGCCGAGCGGGCAGTCATGACGAAGCTGCCTAGTCGGAGAGTTTGGCCTACTGCCAGGGCTCCCCCAGAGGTGATGTTGTCCTTGACAACGAGACGAGCCATCCCTCCTTATGATGACGACACAGTGGAACTCTCAATGAAAGCACCAATGTTGGTGTCAAAACCGGCGGATCTCGGGTAGGGGGTCCCGAACTGTGCATCTAAGGCGGATGGTAACAGGAGGCAGGGGACACGATGTTTACCCAGGTTCGGGCCCTCTTGATGGAGGTAATACCCTATGTCCTGCTTGATTGTTCTTGATGATATGAGTATTACAAGAGTTGATCTACCACGAGATCGTAGAGGCTAAACCCTAGAAGCGAGCCTATGGTATGATTGTCCCTTTTCCTACAGACTAAACCCTCCGGTTTATATAGACACCGGAGGGGGCTAGGGTTACACAGAGTCGGTTACAAGGGAGGAGATCTACATATCCGTATTGCCTAGCTTGCCTTCCACGCCAAGGAGAGTCCCATCCGGACACGGGACGAACTCTTGAATCTTGTATCTTCATAGTCCAACAGTCCGGCCAAAGGATATAGTCCGGCTGTCCGGAGACCCCCTAATCCAGGACTCCCTCACTCCCCCTTGCTACTTTACATACGGGGGCAGGGGTCCACCCTAGAACACACAAGTTGATTGTTTCTAGCCATGTGCGGTGCCCCCCTCCACCACCACCTCGGTCATATCATAGCGGTGTTAGGCGAAGCCCTGTTCTGGTAGCATCAACATCACCGTCATCACGCCGTCGTGCTGACGAAGCTCTCCCTCGGCACTCTACTGGATCGTGAGTTCGTGGGACGTCACTGAGCTGAACGTGTGCAGATCACGGAGGTGTCATACTTTCGATACTAGGATCGGTCGGCCGTGAAGACGTACTACTACATCAACCACGTTGTTATAACGCTTCTGATTATGGACTATGAGGGTATGTAGACAACACTCTCCCCTCTCATTGATATGCATCACCATGATCTTGCGTGTGCGTAGGAATTTTTTTGAAACTACTTCATTCCCCAACAGGTGGCTGGCGGGTGTCAGTTTCTCCAACTTTGGTTGAATCGAATTCAATGAACAGGGTTCTTTCTGAAGATCAAAATGCAATAACTATACCACGTTGTGGTTTTTATGCCGTAGGTAAGAATGGTTCTTTCTAATCTCGTAGCAGCCATGTAAAACTTGCAACAAAAAAGTAGAGGACGTCTTACTTGTGTTTGCTGGGCAATTATGTGATGTGATATGGTCAAGACGTGATTATATAAATTGTTTTATGAGATGATCATGTTTTGTAACATAGTTATCGGCAATTGGCAGGAGCCATATGGTTGTCACTTTATTGTATGAAATGCAATCGCCATGTAATTGCTTTACTTTATAATTAAGCGGTAGCGATAGTCGTAGAAGCAATAGTTGGCAAGACGACAACGATGCTTCGATGGAGAACAAGGTGTCAAGCCGGTGACAATGGTGATCATGACGGTGCTTTGGAGATGGAGATCAAAAGGGATAAGATGATGATGGCCATATCATATCACTTATTTGATTGCATGTGATATTTATCCTTTATGCATCTTATTTTGCTTAGTACGGAGGTAGCATTATAAGATGATCTCTCACTAAATTTCAAGGTATAACTGTTCTCCTTGAGTATGCACCGTTGCTACAGTTCGTCGTGCCGAGACACCACATGATGATCGGGTGTGATAAGCTCTACGTTCACATACAACGGGTGCAAGCCAGTTTTACACACGCAGAATACTCGTGTTAACTTGATGAGCCTAGCATATGCAGATATGGCCTCGGAACACTAAGACCGAAAGGTCGAGCGTGAATCATATTGTAGATATGATCAACATAGTGATGTTCACCATTGAAAACTACTCCATCTCACGTGATGATCGGACATGGTTTAGTTGATATGGATCACGTGATCACTTAGATGATTAGAGGGATGTCTATCTAAGTGGGAGTTCTTAAGTACTATGATTAATTGAACTTTAATTTATCATGAACTTAGTACCTGATAGTATTTTGCATGTATATGTTGTTGTAGATAAATGGCCCGTGTTGTTGTTACGTTAAATTTTAATTCATTCCTTGATAAAGCTAAGTTGAAAGATGAAGGTAGCAACTACGCGGACTGGGTCCGTAACATGAGGATTATCCTCATTGCTGCACAGAAGAATTACGTCCTGGAAGCACCGCTACATGCCAAACCCGCTGCTGGAGCAACTCTTGATGTTATGAACACCTGGCAGAGTAAAGCTGATAACTACTCGATAGTTTACTGTGCCATGCTTTATGGCTTAGAACCGGGACTTCAACGACGTTTTGAACATCATGGACCATATGAGATGTTCCAGGAGTTGAATTTAATATTTCAAGCAAATGCCCAGATTGAGAGATATGAAGTCTCCAATAAGTTCTACAGGTGCAAAATGGAGGAGAATTGTTCTGTCAGTGAGCACATACTCAGAATGTCCGGGTACCACAATCACTTGACTCAGCTGGGAGTTAATCTTATGGTTGATAGTGTCATTGACAGAGTTCTTCAATGACTGCCACCAAGCTACAAAAGCTTTGTGATGAACTATAATATGCAAGGGGTGGATAAGACAATTCTTGAGCTCTTCGCAATGCTAAAGGATGCAGAGGTAGAAATCAAGAAGGATCATCAAGTGTTGATGGTCAACAAGACCACTAGTTTCAAGGAGAAGGGCAAAGGGAAGAAGGGAGACTTTGAAGAACGGCAAGCAAGTTGTTGCTCAGGTGAAGAAGCCTAAGTATGGACCTAAGCCTGAGACTGAGTGCTTCTATTGCAAAAGGACTGGTCACTGGAAGAGGAACTGCCCCAAGTATTTGGAGGAGAAGAAGCATGGCAAAGTGAAAGGTATATTTGATATACATGTTATTGATGTGTACCTTACTAATGCTCGCAGTAGCGCCTCGGTATTTAATAGTGGTTCTGTTGCTAATATTTGCAAATCAAAACAGGGGCTACAGATTAAGCGATGATTGGCTAAGGACGAGGTGACAATGCGCGTGGGAAATGGTTCCAAAGTCGATGTGATCGCCGTCAGCACACTTCCTCTACATCTACCTTCGGGATTAGTTTTAGACCTGAATAATTGTTATTTGGTGCCAGCGTTAAGCATGAACATTATATCTGGATCTTGTTTCACTACAAAAAAAAGACACATCCGTGACATTTTGGGCCAAACGAATTTTTTTCTATCATACATATGACACTTCTATGATGATAATTGTGACAAAACATGGTATCATCATAGATGTGGTGGGCTCCTACTTCTATGACAACAAATCATGACAGAAAATGGGCTTTTCGTCCTGGGCGGGCCGGAGACGCAGCTGCATGACATTCTTTGGCCCGTCCATGACGGAAAAAACCGTGGTAGAAGCGAGGGGAGGAAAATTTCGGGGAGTTCCCGGTTATGGTGGGAGGTCGGGGGCCGAGCGATGCGCGTTTCTCTCGTACACGTACGCGCGTGTGTGCGAGGCGTTGGCTCTAACTGAACCCGAGCGAGGCGTTGGGCTCTAACTGAACCCGAGCGATTGCACTGCAGGCTACGTGTTACTGAACCCAAGCGATCGATCGATGGCTGTTAACTGAACCCGATCGAGCGATTCCTTCGCTACTTCTGCTAACTGAAGCCGATCAATTGGATGAACAGTGAGCGTTGCGGGTGGGGGGGGGGGGGGGGGGGGGGGGGGGGGTTGGATGAACAATGAGCGGTGGCGTTGTCTCTGGATGAACAGGACCCCGTGGTGTGGAGGGCTGGATGGACAGTAGACGGTGGAGGGGTGCCCGTGGAGGGGTGGTTGAACAGGACCCCGTGGTGTGGAGGGCTGGATGAATAGTAGACGGTGGAGGGGCGCCCGTGGAGGGGTGTTTGAACAGTAGCCGGTGGAGTAGCGCGCGGTGGAGGCTGGATGAACAGGAGCCCGTGGAGGCTGGAGGAGGTCGATGGTAGCCCGTGGAGGCTGGAGGAGGTCGACGGTGGAGATGAACATTATCCCGTGGAGTCCCGTTTTGCGGTACACCACACCCCTCCCGATGAACAGGACCCCCGTTTCGACCGTAGGAGGTCCGTTTCATCCGTTTTGCGATACGCCACATCCCTCCCGATCAACAGGACCCCCGTTTCGACCGTAGGAGGTCCGTTTCGTCCGTTTTGCGGTACGCCACACCCCTCCCGATCAACAGGACCCTCGTTTCGACCGTAGGAGGTCCGTTTCCTCCGTTTTGCGGTACGCCACACCCCTCCCGATCAACAGGACCCCATTCCGAACATAGCTGGTACGTTTCCTCCGTTTTGCGGTACGCCAGGCCTTGTTTCCATCGCCTGTTCCGTCCAAGCCCTCCCGATGAACACGACCACTCATTCCGTTCCGACCCAGCCGGTTGGCTCCCATGCGTTCCGTTGCCTCCCGATGAACACGACGCATTCTGTTGGCTCCCCATGAACACGACGCATTCCGTTGCCTCCCCATGAACACGACGATGACGTTGTTTCTCCGTTCCGTACGTATGCACGAGTAGGCGTTCGAGACCCCGCCCGTATGTACACATACGTGGCCGTATTTTCTATCTTGCACCCTGGCCGATGTACGTACATGTACATGCTACGTGCGCGCCTCTACTATGACACATACGCGCCTCTACTACGACACGTGCGTGCCTCTACATCCACCAGTATATATGTACGTACACGTTCGCGACCAGAATGACAATGCTACGTACGCTTCGACTAGGTGGGTCCCGACTGTCAGGCACTTCCTTGCGTGCGAAGATGTAGCTGGTGGGTCCCAGCAGTCAGGGGGGCGAATCGTTTTTTTTGCCCGGACGCACTTCCTTGCGTGCGAAGATGTAGCTGGTGGGTCCCAGCAGTTAGGGGGGCAAATCGTTTTTTTTGCCTGGACGCACTTCCTTGCCTGCGAAGATGTAGCTGGTGGGTCCCAGCAGTCAGGGGAAACGTTTTTTCGCGAAATACGGTGGCCCGTCCGGTGGGTCCCCGCTGTCAGGTGGAGGAATCATTATTTTGCGCGTAATAAGGAGGCACTTCCTTGCTGCGGCCGTGGACCCAGCTGTCAGCCTCTCCACGTACAGTCCACGTCCGATGGAAGTCGTTCCTTGACCACGTTGACCACGCCGCGCCGAGAGCACCACGGCGGTGGACGACAGCGAGGACTAGGAAGGGGACGACTCGGAGCCGGGGAAGACGCATCAGTGGATGCCCACGCGAAGAGGAGTATGAGGGTTCACTGGTTCGGCCGCAGTGTGAGGCTGCTGTCGCCGCAGAATAACAGGGGGTGTGGGTGAGTAGAGGGATGGCCTAGCCAGCGGTGGGAGTAGTAGGGGGCGGTGAGGCCTCCGCGGCATCACATCCGGCCACGGGAGGCAGGAGCACGAGGCACGACCGGCGCTGGTTTGGGCGGCTGGAGCAAGAAGACCAGAGGTTGAAGAAGCACGATGGCCGTTGGATGAACATCGTACGGTAACAAGAGCTAGAATCGTTCATATTGACTAAGTTGACAAAGCCCTCCGTCCCCGTCAACTTGGTATGCCCACAAGTCAGCCTCCCACTACGCTGAGTTCCAGCTGGCAGGGGGAATATTCATTTTTTTGTGCGTAATAAGGAGGCACTTGCATGCGAAGATAGCTGGTGGGTCCGACATGTCAACGGGGGCACGTTATTTTCACGAAATACAGAGGCCCTTCCGGTGGGTCCCAGATGTCAGGTGGAGGAATCATTATTTTGCGCGTAATAAGGAGGCATTTCCTTATGTGCGGCCGTGGACCTAGCTGTCAGCCTCTCCACGCACAGTCTACTTCTGATGGTGTCGTTCGTTGACCACGTTGACCACGCCGCAAAGAGAGCATCCAAGGTGGTGGACGACGGTGAGGCCCCGGACAGCAACGAGCCGGAGATGGGAAGACACGGGAGTAGAGTCGCAGACGGAGAGGTGTATGAGGGTTAACTGGTTCTAGTGCAGTGTGGTTCGGCAGTCGGTGGAGAAGAACGGAAGGTGTGGAGGGGTGGAAGGATGGCCTGGCCAACGGTGGAGTAGCGCTTCATAGCGAAGCGTGCTAAGTAGAGCTGCTAGCAGCAGGAGGCGGGAGGTGGTCCCGGCGGTGCTGGAGGAAGAAGACGAGAGATTGAAGATGGATGCCGGTCGTTGGATGTAAATCCAACGGCTAACATGTCAGAATCATTTGTTGACTAAATTGACAACGACTTGCGTTGGCTTCGACCTATTGGCCCACATTTCAGCCTCCAAAAATGTGACACATATTCAACCCATTTTTTCAGAATTTACAGTCTTTTTTTTGCGCGGTAGAATTTATAGTCAATTTGATATTTTTTTGAATTACAACCATTAGCTGGGCTGGGTGAACAAATAATGTGGCGTCCATGCGGCCCATTTATTTTATTTCCTAAAAAATTACAGGCCATTTGTACTTTCTCGAAATACACGATTTTGCTGGGCTGATTCTAATTATAATGTTGGGTTGGGACAGTAATGTTATCAAAAAATAAAAAGGGGCCGAGCATTTTGTTATAAATATATTTAAATAATAAGTGATATTATTACATTCGTCCTTAAATCTTACCAAGCTTTTGTACACACTCACTAGGATTTTCATGCCAAAACAATCCAGGATTTTACTTGTTAAGAAATTATTTTTATAAGTTAATAAGATGTGGGATATTGTTTTCTTACATATGTAAGTATCTGTTAAATATATGATGACAATAAAAATAATATATAATAACATATAAAATAATTTAAATATATATAATATAGTTAGAAGGGAAACATAAGTTGGACCTGGCGTTCCTATTCTTATATAGAAAAATAGAACAGGCCTCTGCGTTTTCTTCAAAAAAATACATAAATTGGGCTGCCAAAAACAAAACCTCAGATGGGAGGTCCATAGGCCGGTCGATACATGACGGCCCTAAGAAAATACAAACAGGCCTATGGACCTCCCATCCGAGGTCGTGGGCTGCGCATGTTAAAAATGAAAGCCTAGACGGGGCAGCCCAAAACCACGTCCAACACTTGCCAAAACTTCGTCCCTCGTTTTCTTTGTGTTTCGCACACTTGACATTGTGTGGGCATTTTGACTGTGCATCATATGAAGATGTGCTATGCATGAATGTTGATCAGCATGATGTTAACTGGCTGGTAGTTCCATTTTCGACCATGAATAAAACTTCCAACATGATGTTAACCCTGTTTGAAAAGGTCGTGTTAATATAAATGCTCTGCCTCTGAAAGTTGCAGTTTCTTATCTGAAACTGAAACTTGCAATTTCTTCTCTGAGAATCACATTGTCTGCACTTTTATACTCCTATGAAACTACATTTTTTAAGTGCTAAAAATATATCTCTAGAATTCATAAAATACTTCATATGCTCAATACTGAAAATATGAAATTCAGAAGACATTCACATCTGAAAGTACTCTCAAAATACACAACACAAAACACAATTCACAACCTGCAAATACTGACAACCGTAAGCTCCTCCTGACAATTCACAACCTACCCGACTATTGGACTGGGGGGGCAGCCCCCTCCTATTCCTCGGCGGCAGACAGCCACCCCGTGAGACAATGTGAACGGCGAGGGAGACGGTGGCGGGGAAGCGTCGTCGGGCCAACTGCTTTTCTCCTCTTGCAGTTGGGTTTGGTCGACGAAGACTCCACTGGCTCGCTCTGGCAGGACACCCTCACAAACGGCACCCTGTAGATGCTCGATCCTTCAATCTCTGGTGGATGCTCCATCTGGGATCGATACTCCCACCATCGCTCCCTCACAATCGGATTCGGTGAATCTATTTGCTCCATGGCCGAGAGGAGCAACTCTATGTACTCCGGCGCGACTCCCTCCGGGAGTATCGCCGCCTTTTCGCTCTGTTGCAGATATATGGCCATGGATGTCGCCGTCACCGCTAGTTGGTCCTTGTTGTCAAACCAAGACTGTATCTCCAACATCCTAGCTAGCTTCACAGGGTCGCCGTCTGCATTCCTCACGTATCGGTTACTCCTCCATCGATCTACTTCTCCACAGCACCTTCACTCGCCGGCGGTGGTTTTTGAATGGAAGAGGAGAGGAGCAGCGCTGGTTTTGGATTAGAACGGGAGAGGAGCGACGCTGGTTCTGGACTGGAACAGGAGAGGAGGGGTGGTGGTTTTGAAATGGAAGAGGAGAGGAGCGGCGCTGCATTTAGAGGATGAGAGGTCCATGGGCCTGTTTGTATTTTCTTAGGGTCGTCATGTATCGAGCGGCCTATGGACCTCCCATCCGAGGTTTTATTTTTGGCAGCCCAATTTATGTATTTTTTTGAAGAAAATGCAGAGGTCTGTTCTATTTTTCTATATAAGAATAGGAACGCCAGGTCCAACTTATGTTTCCCTTCTAACTATATTGTATATATTTAAATTATTTTATATGTTATTATATATTATTTTTATTGTCATCATATATTTAACAGATACTTACATATGTAAGAAAACAATATCCCACATCTTATTACCTTATAAAAATAATTTCTTAACAAATAAAATCCTGGATTGTTTTGGCACAAAAATCCTAGTGATTGTGTACAAAAGCATGTTAATATTTAAGGACGAATGTAATAATATCACTTATTATTTAAATATATTTATAACAAAATACTCAGCCCCTTTTTATTTTTTGATAACATTGCTGGCCCAACCCAACATTATAATTAGAATCAGCCCATCAAAATGGTGTATTTTGAGAAAGTGCAAATGGCATGTAATTTTTTAGCAAATAAAATAAATGGGCCGCATGGACGCTACATTATTTGTTCACCCAGCCCAGCTAATGGCTGTAATTCAAAAAAAAATTGTAACACCCCGGATATGATTTACCCAATATGTACTCCAACTCTTGCCGTTTCCGGCCTTAAGTTATTTTATTTTCTCGGGTTCGGGTTTTTGTCTCCGTGTGTTGTTGTCATTGTCATGCATCTCATATCATGTCATCATGTGCATTGCATTCGCATACGTGTTCGTCTCATGCATTCGAGCATTTTCCCCGTTGTCCGTTTTGCATTCCGGCGCTTCGTTCTCCTCCGGTGGTCATTTCTACCTTTCTTTCGTGTGTGGGGATTAAAAATTTCCGGATTGGACCGAGACTTGCCAAGCAGCCTTGGTTTACTACCGGTAGACCGCCTGTCAAGTTTCGTACCATTTGGACTTCGTTTGATGCTCCAACGGTTAACCGAGGGACCAAAAAGGCCTCGTGTGTATTGCAGCCCAACACCCCTCCAATTAGGCCCAAAACCCACCAAAAGCCTCTCCACCATCTAGAGCGTTCGACCACGATCGCGTGGCTGAAAACCGCACCTCATTTGGACACTCCTAGCTTCCTCTACCTCTATAAATAGACCCCCATTTCCAATTCCCGGATCTTCTCCCCCCTAACCCTAAAAATCCACCCGCGCCGCGCCGGACACGTCCGATCCCGGCCGGATGCATCGCCGCGGCCAACCGCGTGCCGCCACGTGGCCCAGCCACCTCCCACCGCCGCCGGCTCGCTCGGGCCCGAGGCCGGCCGCCGCGGCCCGCCGCGCCCCGCGCCTCCTCCCCGCCTTCCTGCGCCGCCTGCGCCCGCCCGGCACCGCCCTTCGCCGCCCTGCCGCCGACCTTGGCGCCGGCGAGCTCCGCAGCTCTGGCCACCGGTGCGCGCAGCCCCAGCCACCGGCGCCCGTGGCCACCCCACCGACGCCCACGGCCACCACCACCCTCTCCGTCCTCCTCCTCCGACTACGGCGAGCTCCGGCCACCACCACCATCTCCGGCGACCTCCGGTGAACAGTAAATCCGGTGAACCTCGGGATCCGCACCGGCTGGATCTAGATCTGGATCTGAGACAGTTGACTTTTTGCCTGAAACCCTAATTTTTTTGCTCTTGTTCATCGCATCGTAACTCCTCATCCGTAGCTCCATTTTGGGCATATAGCATATCAAAATGTTCGTCTCAGAGAGTACATCATTTCATCTCATTGTATCATTTTCATTTGAGTTCATCTTGATGCCCGAAATGCTGTTAGAAGAATGCTATTTGAGATAATTGTCAGATCTGCTGCTCCAATTAGATATTTGTCATTTTTGCCATGATTATTGTGTGCATGATATGCCCATGAGCTCTACATGTGTTTTGTTATATGTTTTTCCATCTTTCCAGAGGTGCAACCCATGTATTTTTTTGATGTGTGTGGTGACTAGCACGAGCTTGCAAAGTGGTGCATTCGTTAATGCTGATTTCAGGGACTTAGCATTTCCACTAAGTCCTTGGACTGTTTATTTCATTATGCCATATGTTCATGTTGTTTCCTAGTGATCCGTGCCTCTTTTGAGGATGATCAGTAAGGATGTTTTGTTCATATTGTAGTGCTCTATCCATCCATGTCTTTGTTTGCAATTATGGAGCACCCTAGCTTGAGTGCATCGAGCTCTACTTTTGTCATTTCGTGAATCTGGGCAGATTGTCTACTTGTTAGCAATTTTGCCGAGGATGTTGTAGTTGATCCGTGCATGCTATGTTATTGTTCTTGCCATGCCTAGCTTGTATTTTGTGTATTCTTGATGGGTCTATGCTTAGATTATCATGACTTGCTCTGTAGTGAGTGCATCGAGCTTGTAAACATGCCTACTTGATATCTGTTTCAGCATGCTGCAGTTTTCACTAAGTCTGAGAACTGATTATGTTTTTGCCATGTTCACATGCTTGCAAATGTATTTTCTGATCCCTTTTGGCTCAAGGCCACTAAGGGACGTTTGTTAAGCTGTTTGAGTAGCTCCATGCCATGCTTCACTTTGCCATGTTCAGGTCCTGTAGAATATATTTTTCATGCTCCAAATAGTGCTATCTGATCTGAAATTCCAGACAAGTGTTAATTTCACTAAGTCTGAAATCTGTTTGTCAAATGCATTTTTGCCATGCTTGTTTGAACCTGTTAATGGATGAATTGGCCGTAGCTCAATGCTAGACTTTTGTTAAGCTTCATGAATGGATTCCTGCCATGTATTTTGATGCCATGTTTGAGTGCTGTAGCATGTTCATCTTGTTGCATTTAGATGGCTACTTGTTGTAAATCGCAGAACGTGGTCATATTTGAATTGCTTGCCATTTCCAAACCGTAACTCCGATTCCAGCATTCTTTATATCTTTTTCAAGAGATTTCATCTCATCTTTCCAGTGGCACACTTGGATTTCCAAGTTGAGGCCAGGTTCATTCATACCTTGCCAAATCTTGCATATGCATCCCGCATAGCATACCATCCTTGCGTCATATTGTTTGAGCTTTGCACGTGGTTGATTGTGTTCCGTTTGCTTGTTTGTCTTGTTTGGGTAGAGCCGGGAGACGAGTTCGCTAACGAGGAGCCCGTTGAGTTTGCTTTCGAGGATCCAGTCAACTCTGACAACGTTGCAGGCAAGATGATCATACCCTCGAAATCACTACTATCTTTGCTTTGCTAGATGCTCGCTCTTTTGCTATGCCTATGCTACGATGCCTATCACTTGCTTATCATGCCTCCCAAATTGCCATGTCATACCTATAACCCACCATGTCCTAGCAAACCGTTGATTGGCTATGTTACCGCTTTGCTCAGCCCCTCTTATAGCGTTGCTAGTTGTAGGTGAAGATTGGAGACCGTTCCTTGTAGGAACATTATTTTACTTGTTGGGATATCATTATATTGCCATGTTATCTTAATGCATCTATATACTTGGTAAAGGGTGGAAGGCTCGGCCTCTCGCCTAGTGTTTTGTTCCACTCTTGCCGCCCTAGTTTCCGTCATATCAGTGTTATATTCCCGGATTTTGCGTTCCTTACGCGGTTGGGTTATAATGGGAACCCCTTGATAGTTCGCCTTGATTAAAGCTTTTCCAGCAATGCCCAACCTTGGTTTTACCATTTTCCACCTAGCCTCTTTTCCCTTGGGTTTCCGGAGCCCGAGGGTCCTCTTTTTTAACCCCCCCCCCCCCCCGGGCCAGTGCTCCTTTGAGTGTTGGTCCGACTCGTCAGCCGCCGGTGGCTACCAGGGGCAACTCTGGGCTGGCCTACGGAAGTTTAGACAATCTGAGTGTGCCCTAAGAAAGAGATATGTGCAGCTCCTATCGGGATTTGTTGGCACATTCGGGCGGTGTTGCTGGATTTGTTTTAACTTGTCGAAGTGTCTTGAAGAACCGGGATACCGAGTCTGATCGGAACGTCTCGGGAGGAGGTCTATTCCTTCATTGACCGTGAGAGCTTGTCATGGGATAAGTTGGGACTCCCCTGCAGGGATTTGAACTTTCGAAAGCCGTGCCCGCGGTTATGGGCAGATGGGAATTTGTTAATGTTCGGTTGTAGATAACTTGAACCTTAATTTAATTAAAATGAATCAACTGTGTGAGTTGCCGTGATGGTCTCTTCTCGGCGGAGTCCGGGAAGTGAACACGGTGTTGGAGTAATGCTTGCGCAGGTTGTTCTCTAGTTTCTCGTTCGCGCTTTGCCCTCTCTTCTCGCTCTCTTTTGCGAACAGGATAGCCACCATATATGCTAGTCGCTTGCTGCAGCTCCACATAATTGCCTTGCCTTACCTTTAAGCTTAAATAGTCTTGATCGCGAGGGTGCGAGATTGCTGACTCCCTATGGCTCACAGATTACTTCCAAACCAGATGCAGGGCCTGATGTTTCAGCTCCAGATGACGCGCTTGAGCTCAAGTGGGAGTTTGACGAGGACTCTCAACGATACTACGTGTCTTTCCCTGATGATTAGTAGTGGTGCCCAGTTGGGGTGATCGGGACCGTGTCGCATGTTGGGTTATCTTTTATTTTGGCGCCGTAGTCGGGCCATGAGTGTTTAAATGTTATAATGCTATTTATGTACTTTGTGTGACATGGAGAGTGTAAGCCAACTATGTATCTCTCCCCTTTTATTATCTATATTACATGTGATGTTGTGAAGATTGCCTAACTTGCGACATTGCTTTCAATGCGGTTATGTCTCTAAGTCGTGCCTCGACACATGGGAGCTATAGCCGCATCGAGGGCGTTACAAAAATCAAATTGACTGTAAATTCTACCGCGCAAAAAAAAGACTGTTAATTCTGAAAAAATGGGTTGAATACGTGCCACATTTTTGGAGGCTGAAATGTGGGCCAATAGGTCAAAGCCAACACAAGTCGTTGTCAATTTAGTCAACAAATGATTCTCACATGTTAGCCGTTGGATTTACATCCAACGACCGTCATCCATCTTCTTCCTCCAGCGCCGCCGGGATCACCTCCCGCCTTCTGCTGCTAGCAGCTCTGCTTAGCACGCTTCGCTATGAAGCGCTACTCCACTGTTGGCCAGGCCATCCCTCCACCCCTCCACACCTCCCGTTCTTCTCCACCGACTACCGAACCACACCGCACTAGAACCAGTTAACCCTCGTACACCTCCCCATCTGTGACTCTACTCCCACGTCTTCCCATCTCCGGCTCGTTGCTATCCGGGGCCTCGCCGTCGTCCACCACCTTGGATGCGCTCGGCACGGCGTGGTCAACGTGGTAAACGAACGACACCATCGGAAGTAGACTGTGCATGGAGAGGCTGACAGCTGGGTCCATGGCCACACACAAGGAAATGCCTCCTTATTACGCGTAAAATAATGATTCCTCCACCTGACATCTGGGACCCATCGGAAGGGCCTCTGTATTTCGCGAAAATAACGTGCCCCTGCTAACATGTCGGACCCACCAGCTATCTTCGCATGCAAGGAAGTGCCTCCTTATTACGCACAAAAAAATGAATATTCCCCCTGCCAGCTGGAACCCAGCATAGTGGGAGGCTGACTTGTGGGCCTACCAAGTTGACGGGGATGGAGGGCTTTGTCAACTTAGTCAATATGAATGATTCTAGCTCCTGTTACCATACGATGTTCATCCAACGGCCGTAGTGCTTCTTCAACCTCTGGTCTTCTTGCTCCAGCCATCCAAACCAGCGTCGGTCATGCCGCGTGCTCCTGCCTCCCATGGCCGGATGTGATGTCGTGGAGGCCTCACCGCCCCTACTACTCCCACCGCTGGCCAGGCCATCCCTCTACTCGCCCATACCCCCTGTTATTCTGCGGCGATAGCAGCCTCACACCGCAGCCGAACCAGTGAACCCTCGTACTCCTCTTCGTGTGGGCATCCACTACCGCGTCTTCCCCGGCTCTAATTCGTCACCTTCCTAGTCCTCGCCGTCGTCCACCGCCGTGGTGCTCTCGGCGCGGCGTGGTCAACGTGGTCAAGAAACGACTTCCATCGGACGTGGACTGTACGTGGAGAGGCTGACAGCTGGGTCCACGGCCGCAACAAGGAAGTGCCTCCTTATTACGTGCAAAATAATGATTCCTCCACCTGACAGCGGGGACCCACCAGACGGGCCACCGTATTTCGTGAAAAAAACGTTTCCTCCCTGACTGTTGGGACCCACCAGCTACATCTTCGCACGCAAGGAAGTGCATCCGGGCAAAAAAAACAATTTGCCCCCCTGACTGCTGGGACCCACCAGCTACATCTTCGCACACAAGGAAGTGCATTCGGGCAAAAAAACGATTCGCCCCCTGACTAGAGGGACCCACCAGCTACATCTTCGCACGCAAGGAAGTGCCTGACAGTCGGGACCCACCTGGTCGAAGCGTACGTAGCGTTGTCATTCTGGTCACGAACGTGTACTTACATATATACTGGTGGATGTAGAGGCGCGCACGTGTCATAGTAGAGGCATGTACGTGTCGTAGTAGAGGCGCGCACGTAGCATGTACACGTATGTACAGCGGCCAGGGTGCAAGAAAGAAAATACGACCACATATGTGTACATACGGGCATGGTCTCGAACGCCTACTCGCGCATACGTACGGCCAGGGCTCGGAACAGAGAAACATTGTCATCATCGTGTTCATGGGGAGGCAACGGAATGCGTCGTGTTCATGGGAAGGCAACGGAATGCGTCGTATTCATGGGGAGGCAACGGAATGCGTTGTGTTCATCGGGAGGCAACGGAACGCGTGGGAGGCAACCGGCTGGGTCGGAATGGAATGCGTGGTCATGTTCATCAGGAGGGCTTGGACGGAATAGGCGATGGAAACGAGGCATGGCGTACCGCAAAACGGAGGAAATGGACCTCCTACGTTCGGAATGGGGTCCTGTTGATCGGAGGGGTGTGGCGTACCGCAAAACGGAGGAAACGGACCTCCTACGGTCGAAACGGGGGTCCTGTTGATCGGGAGGGGTGTGGCGTACTGCAAAACGGATGAAACGGACCTCCTACGGTCGAAACGGGGGTCCTATTGATCGGGAGGGGTGTGGCGTATCGCAAAATAGCTGAAACGGACCTCCTACGGTCGAAATGGGGGTCCTATTCATCGGGAGGGGTGTGGCGAACCGCAAAACGGGACTCGACGAGATACTGTTCATCTCCACCGTCGACCTCCTCCAGCCTCCACGGGCTACCGTCGACCTCCTCCAGCCTCGATGGGCTCCTGTTCATCTAGCCTCCACCGCGCGCTACTCCACCGGCTACTGTTCAACCACCCCTCCATGGGCACCCCTCCACCGTCTACTGTTCATCTAGCCCTCCACACCACGGGGTCCTGTTCAACCACCTGTAACATCCCAAATTTTCAATTTGGAATGTTATACATTAGATCATCAATGCATATCATATTTTATTTGCATTTTGGTTGATCCTAGAAATTCTACGCAACTCAATGACCCACGGAGAGAGTTGGGGATTTCGATATTTTCATATTTGAGTTATCTCAAATTTTGAGAATAGGATCATTTGATTTTATTTATTTTATCATCAATTATTTCTATTACAAAAATATGAGAGAGGGAATAAAATGACTTTCCCAAAATAAAGAAATATTGAGGATGTAATAATAAAATCAAATAAGTTTTTTATTCCGGAGTTTTTGGTGTTTTTTTGAATTTAGGAAAAATGTGCGTTTTTCAAAATTGCCTTTAGGTCCCAAATAAATGTTCACCTTGTGAGGCTTGATTTTAGAAGGCCGTGAAAATTTATTTCGGAATTTTTGTAGTCCGTTTAGTATTTCTTTTTATTTTTTTTCTCTTCCGAGCGAAATATAAAAAAACGCGCCGCACGCCGACTGGGCCAAGGCCCAGCCGACGGCCCACCCCGCCGCCTGCCGTGTCCCTCCAGGAGACTGGAGCCGCCGCCGCCCGACTCCGGCTCGGAGCCGCCCCGCCGTGCCCCCTTCCCCAAGGCAGCACACCCCCCTCCTTAAATACCGGACCCCCCCGCCGCCCTCACCTCACCCCACCCCGCCCCGAGCCGCCGCCGAGCCGTGCCGCCGCAGCCGCCCGTGCCGCCGCCGACCGAGCCGCGCGCCGCCGCCCGCCGCCTCCCGTCGCCGCGCCGCACCCCGCCGCACCCCCGCCGACCCGCCGGAGCCCCGCCCCGCCCGCCGGAGTGCCTCGCCGGAGGTATAGCCGCCGTCGTTCGCCGTTCAGTTTTTTTTTAAAAACGCCTCGGTTTATTTTTTTCAAAGCCCTAGATCGGTTTATTTTTTTTCTCTGGTTTATTTAATTAGTGAACGTTCACCGATCCGTTCGTTTTAGCGAACGTGTTCATCGGTTAGTTTCTGTTAACGAACGTCCGTTTGATTAACTGTTCGTCAGTTTTCTTTTTCTCGGATTAAATCCGCGATTTTTCAGATCGCGATTCCTGATCCAATTTTCGTTTTAGTTTATGTTTTCGCTCGTTTATCGGAATCAGGCGATTCAAGCGCCTAGAGTTTCGTCTCGAAACCCTTTATCCGTTTAACCAACTTAAACAAGATTTTGCTACTGTAAAATTTGCCCTAGATCCAGATTACTAGAACGAAGTTGTTTTCTTTCGCCGTTTGACTTTCGTTGCTTTGTTCGATTCGATTCTTTTTGCCAACCGGAGTTCTTAAGTTGAACCTACTGGTTAGATCTCTTATTTGAGTTTTACCTGTGCATTAGTTGAGTACTTATTGTATGCTTTTTTGTTTGTCTACGATAGAATACCCGGAGTGCGCCGCCTGTTACTTCGAATCGTTAGGTTTCGCGGATCATCAGCAAGGCAAGTAACTCTTTGATCATACCTTTTCTACTACCCAGTTTTATTGCATTAGATCAATCCTCACACATTGCATGATTAGGATCTAATTAAATTGTGGGATGGGAATTAGATGAGGTAGTACCTATTACCTGTTTATTATCAAACCTTTGGGAGTTACTTCTACGTTTGCTTATAATGCCATGCTATGCTAGTAGACGTGGATTGGGTGAGTGAAATCCATGACAGATGTGAGTTTCTTAATTAATGGTTTATCTAAGGTGGCAACTTAAACACACATCTGGGTGGATTGAGGCACCTGGGTATTCCAGGACTTGCCTGTTTTCTTTTGGACCGCCACCCAGGCTCAAAGGGATCATAAGACTATTCATACTAGGAACTTCCGTGTGCAGCCACAAGCTATTATGGGCTCTAGCATAGTTGACTAAGTTGTGCGAACTCTTACAGTGGTAGACTAGCAGATGTAGGGGATGTAGGTGGTACGGTCTACCCGATCGTAAGGTGCTAGCGCTTTTGAAAGACTATGTCTCGGTCATCCGTCTTCTCAAACACCCTGTAGTGCGAGATACCAAATGGAGGAGATCGAGTCTTGTGGGGAAAAGTGTGCAAACCTCTGCAGAGTGTAACAAACTAATCATGATTAGCCGTGTCCCCGGTTATGGACATCTTGAGTATCTAGTACTTGGATTATCATGTGAATCTCATCATGTTACTTTAATTAATCTTGTTGGGTTTTAATGATGTTACTTAATTGGGATTGAGAATGCTGTCAACCATTCTCAATGTTTAACAACTACCATGATAGTTAAATAAATTATATTCCTTTGTAGTAGGGAAAAATTGGCTTTACGCAAAACTGTAACCATAGAGCTTTCCACCAGCCAAATATGCATATAGTATAGCTATTTCATTCCATTACTCTCTATGTGTTACCTTGCCAGCATATTCCATGTGCTGACCAGTTTTCGGGCTGCAACGTTAATGTTGCAGACTTTTCAGACGATGATTAAGGAGTTTTAGGTCGTGGTTCTATACTCAGTGATGCCGTTGGAGTTGATGGACTCACTTATCTTCCAAGCCTTCCGTTGTTATCGTTATTAGATGTCCTTAAGCCATATTTATTGTAATGAGTTCTCCTTTGGGACACTCGATGTAATAAGTGTGTGATTGCTACTTTGTTATAAATCCTCCGAGTACTGTGTGGTGTCAGCATTACTGATCCAGGGATGACACCGGAGCACAGAGATCAGACTGTTTGAGGTCTGGTCGCTACAGAGATGGTATCAGAGCACACGCTGACTGTAGGACACAACCACTAAGCTAAAAGACCTAGGTCACTATTCACTCTCTTCTTCTCTGACTCCTCATCTTTTCTACTCTTTAGGATGGCGGATGCAAGGAACAAGTTCACACAACCGGATGAAGATACACCCTTTGGACGACACTTGAAGGAAGTCACTAGATACCTGAACATAGGAGTACCAAGCTTCACGGGAACCTACAACGCCACTTTACCTGAAGAAGAGCGCTGGATGATTCAAGTTCAAGTTCCAGGAAGGACGTTCATGCCAGTCACTGTGCCCATAGAGTTTTCTTTTGATGCACCAACTTGGAGTCTAGGAAAGAGCATGGCAGCTCACATTGCCATGGGACGCATTGGGGAAGTATACCGCAAGGATCTCAAAGATACTATCTACCAGATTTGTGGGCGCCGAGATGAGCACTGGGAGATGATCAGCACCAGAAAGGATAGGTCAATTGCATCTTTTATCCAGGAGTTAAACCAACACATTCGACGACAGGAGAACCAGATGTGCGCTGACATGATAGATCTTAAGAAGGCTAAGACTAGAATCAAGGAACTGGAGGAAGAACTCAAGGCTACACGTGAAGATTATGAATAGGAAATTGAGGTATTGGTGGAGAAGAATGATTATGGGAGGCCCTACACCAGTAGATGAAACGAAGAACCCAAGGAGATTAGCCCGGAAGACTACATCATCATCAACGGCACCGACTCGGAACCAGACAGTAGCGAAGATGACTATGTTGATGAAGCTAGAGCAGATATCATGGAGTCAACGACCGAAGAATATTTCTAGTAGACCACCTCATCAGCAGTAGTAGTCCACCATGTAAATATAGTAGTCCGAGCACTTTTGCGATAGATAGATCGATTGTATGCCTTGGTTTGATTGATTGAAGTGAATTGTTTGTTTTTTCCTCATGTGCATATGGGTAGTGTTTTCTCTTTAGACCCCCTCTATTCTTATATCTCATCTTTTCTAAACCCTCAGATGCCTCCGAGACGTGACCCCGGATTTGTTTTCCCACTGGAGCTCACCCAGTTGATCCAGCAGCAGAACACATTGATGCAGTTGCTAGTCCAGAATCAAAATCAGGGGAACAACAACAACAACCCACCACCACCACCACCTGTTGACCATTTAGCCCGTTTCTTAGGCTGAATCCGCCGGTGTTTTCCAGTAGCACCGAGCCGATAGTAGCAGATGATTGGCTCCACAAGATAGCTAGGGAGTTGACCACAACAGGATGCACAGATGTGGAGAAGGTGAAGTTTGCCGCACATCAGCTAGAAGGACCCGCAGCATCATGGTGGGAGAATTTCATAGCCACTTTCTCAGTCGACACTGTCACATGGGACCAGTTTCAGCAGGCCTTTCGTACTGCACATGTTTCAGTAGGAGCTATGGCCATGAAGAAGCGTGATTTTCGCAGCTTGCGCCAAGGAGGACGGACAGTTGGCCAGTATGTGGAGGAATTTGGTAAGTTAGCACGTTATGCCCCAGATGACGTCGCTACGGATGCAGCTAAGCAAGAGAAGTTTCTGGAAGGACTGAATGATGAGTTGAGCATGCAGTTGATGGTAGCCACCTTCAACAACTACCAGGAGTTGGTTGATCGTGCTCTTATGATTGAAGGGAAGCAGCAGCAATTTGAGAATCGCAAGAGGAAATATGGACAAGGAAAGTTCAATTCAGGAGCTCAGCAGAAGCCATGTTTTACCCCTAGACCAGGAGGACATTTTCAGCATACCCATGGAGGAGGTAGCTCGCACAATCCCAATGGCACCAAGAATGGTAATGGCAATGGAGGAAGCAACGGCCAAAACCGCACCAACCCCTCAACCCCAGCCAAGAAGGACTTGAGCCAAGTCACTTGCTTTAAGTGTTCGAAGACCGGACATTATGCCAATGAATGTCCTGAAGGCCAAAATGGCAATGGAAGTTCTGGGAAGAAGCCGAACCCTTTCAACAAGGGATAGGTGAACCACGTTAGCATGGAGGAGGTTGAAGCTCAGCCTGATGCAGTAATAGGTAAGTTTTTGGTTAAGTCATTTACTGCACTCGTTCTTTTTGATACTGGTGCATCGCATTCATACATCTCAAGGGGATTTGTGGATAAGTATAACCTACCAATCCAAGCCCTTAGGTCACCCATGCTAGTATCCTCGCCCGGAGCAG
The DNA here is from genome assembly GCF_003073215.2 of Triticum urartu. NCBI lineage: Eukaryota > Viridiplantae > Streptophyta > Magnoliopsida > Poales > Poaceae > Triticum > Triticum urartu. The sequence continues at coordinate 152,461,139 of NC_053023.1, forward strand.
AGTATGTGGCTAGTCTATGGTGTGATCAGTTACCATTAAGGATTGGTAACTATGTTTTTCCCTCAGACCTAATAGTATTGGCATCTCAAGGATTGGATGTGATATTAGGCATGGATTGGTTATCAAAGTATTAAGGGAATATTGAGTGTGCTAGTAAGTCAATTTTGCTTACTAGCCCAGAAGGGAGAAGGATCAAGTATGTATCCCGGCATGTGCCAAAGAGGACTCAAGTAAATTGCCTAACAGGAGTGGTGCAGGAGGAAATACCAGTGGTAAGGGATTTCCCTGATGTATTTCCAGAAGAGTTGCCAGGCATGCCACCGGATAGAGATATTGAGTTTTTGATTGAGCTATTGCCAGGCACAGGGCCAATATCAAAGAGACCATATAGGATGCCAGCAAAGGATTTGGTGGAAATCAAGAAGCAGATTAAGGAGTTACTGGATAAGGGGTATATTCGCCCAAGTTCTTCACCTTGGGGATCGCCAGTATTTCTAGTGGAGAAGAAGGATAGATCGTTAAGGATGGTTGTAGATTATCGAGGATTGAATGAAGTAACGATCAAGAACAAGTACCCACTACCAATGACCAATGATCTGTTTGATCGATTGCAAGGAGCTAAGGTATTTTCCAAGATCGATCTGCGATCAGGATACCACCAGTTGAAGATTCGAGAACAGGATATTCCGAAGACAGCTTTTACTACCAGATATGGGCTATATGAGTACACCGTTTTGTCATTTGGTCTGACTAACGCACCTGCCTATTTTATGAACATGATGAACAAAGTGTTTATGGAGTTTTTGGATAAGTTCGTCGTAGTGTTCATTGATGATATCCTGGTTTACTCGAAGAATGAAGAGGAGCATAAGGAGCATCTGCGTTTGGTACTTGGAAAGCTCAGAGAACATCAATTATATGCCAAATTCAGCAAATGTGAGTTTTGGTTGAAGGAAGTAGGATTCCTCGGACATGTTATATCTGGAGAAGGTATAGCAGTAGATCCCGCTAAAGTTGAAACCGTGACCAAGTGGGAAGCCCCAACAACAGTTGGAGAGATCCGGAGTTTTCTTGGACTCGCAGGATACTATCGGAGATTTATTGAGAATTTCTCAAAGATTGCGAAGCCTATGATGGAGTTATTAAAGAAGGATACCAAGTTCATATGGACAGAGGAATGTGAGGCTAGTTTCCAAGAGTTGAAGAAACGCTTGGTTACCTCACCAGTGTTGATTTTGCCAGATCAGACCAAGGATTATGAGGTGTATTGCGACGCTTCACGTCGAGGACTTGGAGCAGTGCTTACGCAGGAAGGGAGAGTTGTTTCATATGCCTCAAGACAACTGAAGCCTCATGAGTTAAATTATGCAACGCATGATTTGGAGTTAGCAGCCGTAGTGCATGCATTGAAAACATGGAGACATTTTCTCATTGGAAATCATTGTGAGGTGTACACGGATCATAAGAGTTTGAAGTACATTTTCACACAGAAGGAGTTAAATCTCAGACAAAGGAGATGGTTGGAGCTTATCAAGGATTATGATATGAAATTGCATTATCACCCCGAAAAGGCTAATGTAGTAGCTGACGCATTAAGCCATAAGAGCCATGTCAATATGTTAATGACGGGAGTAATACCAAGGGAGTTAGCCGAAAATCTTCGTGAACTATGTTTGGAAATAGTTCCGACAGGCTATGTAGCAGCATTGGAGATTCAGTCAACTTTGATGGACAGAATCAGGGAAGCTTAGAAAGCTGACAAAGAGATTGCCGCTATAAAGGAGAAACTGAGCAAAGGAAAAGCTAAAGGATTTCGTGAGGATGAGCACGACACCTTATGGTTTGAAGACCGTGTCTACGTGCCCAACGACCCGGAGATCGGGAAGTTGATTTTACAAGAGGCACACGACTCACCGTATTCGATTCACCCAGGAAATACCAAGATGTATTTAGATTTGAAGGATATTTTCTGGTGGACCGGAATGAAGAAGGATATTGCGGAGTATGTAGCAGTTTGTGATGTATGCCAGAGAGTAAAAGCAGAGCATCAGAAGCCAGCAGGATTGTTACAACCATTGCCGATACCCGAATGGAAGTGGGATAAACTAGGCATGGATTTTATCACGGGATTGCCCAGGACTCGTTCAGGCTATGACTCAATTTGGGTTGTAGTTGATCGATTGACGAAAGTAGCTCATTTCATCCCAGTAAAGACCACTTACACCAGAGCTAAGTTGGCAAAGATATATATATATATATATATATATATATGACCAGGATCGTATGTCTGCATGGAATTCCAAGGAGTATCATATCAGATAGAGGAACCCAGTTTACCTCAAAGTTCTGGAAGCAGTTGCATGAAACTTTGGGTACCAGGCTAGAATTCAGTACAGCTTTTCATCCACAGACAGATGGACAGACCAAGCGAGTCAATCAGATTTTGAAGGATATGCTGAGAGCTTGTGCACTAGATTATGGATCTAGTTGGGACGATACTCTGCGATATGCAGAATTTTCTTACAACAATAGTTATCAAACCAGTTTAAAAATGGCCCCTTTCGAAGCCTTGTACAGAAGGAGGTGCAGGACACCGTTGTCATGGGACGAAGTTGGAGACCACCAGTTGTTTGGACCTGACTTGATTAAAGAGTCTGAACAGAAGGTGAAGTTGATTCGCGATAGGCTCAAGGTAGCCCAGTCCAGACAGAAGAGTTATGCGGATTCTAAACGCAAGGAGACAGTTTACGAAGTCGGAGACAGAGCTTATCTTCGAGTATCTCCACTTCGGGGAACAAAGCGTTGTGGAGTTAAAGGGAAAGTTAGGGCCACGATTTGTAGGACCATATCGAGTTTTGGAGCGTATGGGAGAAGTGGCCTACAAGTTGGAATTGCCCGAAGGATTGTCAGGAGTACATGATGTGTTCCACGTTTCTCAGCTAAAGAAATGTCACGTGGAGATGGCTGACATACCGTTGAGAGACACAGTGCGCTTAGAAACAATTCAGTTGGATAACGATTTGACCAACAAGGAGAAGCCAGTTAAGATCCTCGAATTTGCCAGCCGAGTTACTCGCAGCAAGGTTATCAAGTTTTGCAAAGTTCAGTGGAGCCACCACTCAGAGGATGAAGCCACCTGGGAACGAGAGGAAGATTTGCTCAAGGACCACCCTCACCTATTTTCTAGCCAACCCGAATCTCGAGGGCGAGAATCATCTTAAGGGGTGTAGGTTTGTAACATCCCAAATTTTCAATTTGGAATGTTATACATTAGATCATCATGCATATCATATTTTATTTTGCATTTTGGTTGATCCTAGAAATTCTACGCAACTCAATGACCCACGGAGAGAGTTGGGGATTTCGTTATTTTCATATTTGAGTTTTCTCAAATTTTGAGAATAGGATCATTTGATTATATTTATTTTATCATCAATTATTTCTATTACAAAAATATGAGAGAGGGAATAAAATGACTTTCCCAAAATAAAGAAATATTGAGGATTTAATAATAAAATCAAATAAGATTTTATTCCGGAGTTTTTCGGTGTTTTATTTGAATTTAGGAAAAATGTGCGTTTTTCAAAATTGCATTTAGGTCCCAAATAAATGTTCACCTTGTGAGGCTTGATTTTAGAAGCCCGTGAAAATTTATTTCGGAATTTTTGGAGTCCGTTTAGTATTTCTTTTTAATATTTTTTCTTCCGAGCGAAATATAAAAAAAATGCGCCGTGCGCCGACTGGGCCAAGGCCCAGCCGACGGCCCACCCCGCCGCCTGCCGTGTCCCTCCAGGAGACTGGAGCCGCCGCCGCCCGACTCCGGCTCGGAGCCGCCCCGCCGTGCCCCCTTCCCCAAGGCAGCACACCCCCCCTCCTTAAATACCGGACCTCCCCCCCCCCCCCGCCGCCCTCACCTCACCTCACCCCGCCCCGAGCCGCCCGCCGAGCCGCGCCGCCGCAGCCGCCCCGCCGCCCGTGCCACCGCCGCCCGAGCCACGCGCTGCCGCCCGCTGCCTCCCGTCGCCGCGCCGCACCACCACCGACCCGCTGCCTCCCGTCGCCGCGCCGCACCCCGCCGCACCACCACCGACCCGCCGGAGCCCCGCCCCGCCCGCCGGAGTGCCTCGCCGGAGGTATAGCCGCCGCCGTTCGCCGTTCGTTTTATTTAAAAAAACCGCCTCGGTTTATTTTTTTCGAAACCCTAGATCGGTTTATTTTTTTCTCTGGTTTATTTAATTAGTGAACGTTCACCGATCCGTTCATTTTAGCAAACGTGTTCACCAGTTAGTTTCTGTTAACGAACGTCCGTTCGATTAACTGTTCGTCGGTTTTCTTTTTCTTGGATTAAATCCGCGATTCCTGATCCGATTTTCGTTTTAGTTTATCTTTTCGCTCGTTTATCGGAATCAGGCGATTCAAGCGCCTAGAGTTTCGTCTCGAAACCCTCTATCTGTGTAGCCAACTTAAACAAGATTTTGCTACTGTAAAATTTGCCCTAGATCCAGATTACTAGAACGAAGTTGTTTTCTTTCGCCGTTTGACTTTCGTTGCTTTGTTCGATTTGATTCTTTTTGCCAACCGGAGTTCTTAAGTTGAACCTACTGGTTAGATCTCTTATTTGAGTTTTACCTGTGCATTAGTTGAGTACTTATTATATGCTTGTTTGTTTGTCTGCGATAGAATACCCGGAGTGCGCCGCCTGTTACTTCGAATCGTTAGGTTTCGCGGATCATCAGCAAGGCAAGTAACACTTTGATCATACCTTTTCTACTACCCAGTTTTATTGCATTAGATCAATCCTCACACATTGCATGATTAGGATCTAATTAAATGGTGGGATGGGAATGAGATGAGGTAGTACCTATTACCTGTTTATTATCAAACCTTTGGGAGTTACTTCTACGTTTGCTTATAATGCCATGCTATGCTAGTAGACGTGGATTGGGTGAGTGAAATCCATGACAGATGTGAGTTTCTTAATTAATGGTTTATCTAAGGTGGAAACTTAAACACACATCTGGGTGGATTGAGGCACCTGGGTATTCTAGGACTTGCCTGTTTTCTTTTGGACCGCCACCCAGGCTCAAAGGGATCATAAGACTATTCATACTAGGAACTTTCGTGTGCAGCCACAAGCTATTATGGGCTCTAGCATAGTTGACTAAGTTGTGTGAACTCTTATAGTGGTAGACTAGCAGATGTAGGGGATGTAGGTGGTACGGTCTACCCGATCGTAAGGTGCTAGCACTTCTGAAAGACTATGTCTCGGTCATCCGTCTTCTCAAACACCCTGTAGTGCGAGATACCAAACGGAGGCGATCGAGTCTTGTGGGGAAAAGTGTGCAAACCTCTGCAGAGTGTAACAAACTAATCATGATTAGCCGTGTCCCCGGTTATGGACATCTTGAATATCTAGTACTTGGATTATCATGTGAATCTCATCATGTTACTTTAATTAATATTGTTGGGTTTTAATGATGTTACTTAATTGGGATTGGGAATGCTGTCAACCATTCTCAATGTTTAACAACTACCATGATAGTTAAATAAATTATATTCCTTTGTAGTAGGGAAAAATTGGCTTTACGCAAAACTGTAACCATAGAGCTTTCCATCAGCCAAATATGCATATAGTATAGCTGTTTCATTCCATTACTCTCTATGTGTTACCTTGCCAGCATATTCCATGTGCTGACCCATTTTCGGGCTGCAACATTAATGTTGCAGACTTTTCAGACGATGATTAAGGAGTTTTAGGTCATGGTTCTATACTCAGTGATGCCGTTGGAGTTGATGGACTCACTTATCTTCTAAGCCTTCCGCTGTTATCATTATTAGATGGCCTTAAGCCATATTTATTGTAATAAGTTCTCCTTTGAGACACTCGATGTAATAAGTGTGTGATTGCTACTCTGTTGTAAATCCTCCGAGTACTGTGTGGTGTCAGCATTACTGATCCAGGGATGACACCGGAGCACAGAGATCAGACTGTTTGAGGTCTGGTCACTACAGAGATGGTATCAGAGCACACGCTGACTGTAGGACACGACCACTAAGCTAAAAGACTTAGATCACTATTCACTCTCGTCTTCTCTGACTCCTCATCTTTTCTATTCCTTAGGATGGCGGATGCAAGGAACAAGTTCACACAACCGGATGAAGATACACCCTTTGGACGACACTTGAAGGAAGTCACTAGATACCTGAACATAGGAGTACCAAGCTTCACGGGAACCTACGACGCCACTTTACCTGAAGAAGAGCACTGGATGATTCAAGTTCAAGTTCCAGGAAGGACGTTCATGCCAGTCACTGAGCCCATCGAGTTTTCTTTTGATGCACCAACTTGGAGTCTAGGAAAGAGCATGGCAGCCCACATCGCCATGGGACGCATTGGAGAAGTCTACCGCAAGGATCTCAAAGATACTATCTACCAGATTTGTGGGCGTCGAGATGAGCACTGGGAGATGATCAGCACCAAAAAGGATAGATCAATTGCAGCTTTTATCCAGGAGTTAAACCAGCACATTCGACGACAGGAGAACCAGATGTGCGCCGACATGATAGATCTGAAGAAGGCTAAGACTAGAATCAAGGAACTAGAGGAAGAACTCAAGGCTACATGTGAAGATTATGAAGAGGAAATTGAGGTATTGGTGGAGAAGAATGATGACTTGATCAAGAAGATTGGAATATTTATGGGAGGCCATACACCAGTAGATGAAGACGAAGAACCCAAGGAGATTAGCCTGGAAGACTACATCATCATCAACGGCACCGACTCGGAACCAGACAGTAGCGAAGATGACTATGTTGATGAAGGTGGAGCAGATATCATGGAGTCAACGACCGAAGAATATTTCTAGTAGACCACCTCATCAGTAGTAGTAGTCCACCATGTAAATATAGTAGTCCGAGCACTTTTGCGATAGATAGATCGATTGTATGCCTTGGTTTGATTGATTGAAGTGAATTGTTTGTTTTTGCCTCATGTGCATATGGGTAGTGTTTTCTCTTTAGACCCCCTCTATTCTTATATCTCATCTTTTCTAAACCCTCAGATGCCTCCGAGACGTGACCCCGGATTTGCCTTTCCACCGGAGCTCACCCAGTTGATCCAGCAGCAAAACACATTGATGCAGTTGCTAGTCCAGAATCAGAATCAGGGGAACAACAACAACAACCCACCGCCACCACCACCACCTGTTGACCACTTAGCCCGTTTTCTTAGGCTGAATCCGCCGATTTTTTCCTGTAGCACCGAGCCGATAGTAGCAGATGATTGGCTCTGCAAGATAGCTAAGGAGTTGACCACAGCAGGATGCACAGATGCGGAGAAGGTGAAGTTTGCCGCACATCAGCTAGAAGGACCCGCAGCATCAAGGTGGGAGAATTTCACAGCCACTTTCCCAGTCGACACTGTCACATGGGACCAATTTCAGCAGGCCTTCCGTACTGCACATGTTTCAGCAGGAGCTATGGCCATGAAGAAGCGTGAGTTTCGCAGCTTGCGTCAAGGAGGACGGACAGTTGGCCAGTATGTGGAGGAATTTAGTAAGTTAGCACGTTATGCCCCAGATGACGTCGCTACGGATGCAGCTAAGCAAGAGAAGTTTCTGGAAGTACTGAATGATGAGTTGAGCATGCAGTTGATGGTAGCAACCTTCAACAACTACCAGGAGTTGGTATATTGTGCTCTTATGATTGAAGGGAAGCAGCAGCAAATTGAGAATCGCAAGAGGAAATATGGACAAGGAAAGTACAATTCAGGAGCTCAGTAGAAGCCATGTTTTACCCCTAGACTAGGAGGACATTTTCAGCATACCCATGGAGGAGGTAGCTCGCACAATCCCAATGGCAACAAGAATGGTAATGGCAATGGAGGAAGCAACGACCAGAACCGCACCAACCCCTCAACCCCAGCCAAGAAGGACTTGAGCCAGGTCACTTGCTTTAAGTGTTCGAAGACTGGACATTATGCCAATGAATGTCCTGAAGGCCAAAATGGCAATGGAAGTTCTGGGAAGAAGCCGAACCCTTTCAACAGGGGATAGGTGAACCACGTTAGCGTGGAGGAGGTTGAAGCTCAGCCCGATGCAGTAATAGGTAAGTTTTTGGTTAAGTCATTTACTGCACTCGTTCTTTTTGATACTGGTGCATCGCATTCATACATCTCAAGGGGATTTGTGGATAAGTATAACCTACCAACCCAAGCCCTTAGGTCACCCATGGTAGTAACCTCACCCGGAGCAGAGTATGTGGCTAGTCTATGGTGTGATCGGTTACCATTAAGTATTGGTAACTATGTTTTTCCCTCAGACCTAATAGTATTGGAATCTCAAGGATTGGATGTGATATTAGGCATGGATTGGTTATCAAAGTATGAAGGGAATATTGAGTGTGCTAGTAAGTCAATTTTGCTTACTACCCCAGAAGGGAGAAGGATCAAGTATGTATCCAGGCATGTGCCAAAGAGGACTCAAGTAAATTGCCTAACAGGAGTTGTGCAGGAGGAAGTATCAGTGGTAAGGGATTTCCCTGATGTATTTCCAGAAGAGTTGCCAGGCATGCCACCGGATAGAGATATTGAGTTTTTGATTGAGCTATTGCCAGGCACAGGGCCAATATCAAAGAGACCATATAGGATGCCAGCAAAGGATTTGGTGGAAATTAAGAAGCAGATTAAGGAGTTACTGGATAAGGGATATATTCGCCCAAGTTCTTCGCCTTGGGGATCGCCAGTACTTCTAGTGGAGAAGAAGGATGGATCGTTAAGGATGGTTGTAGATTATCGAGGATTGAATGAAGTAACGATCAAGAACAAGTACCCACTACCAATGATCAACGATCTGTTTGATCGATTGCAAGGAGCTAAGGTATTTTCCAGGATCGATCTGCGATCAGGATACCACCAGTTGAAGATTCGAGAATAGGATATTCCGAAGACAACTTTTACTACCAGATATGGGCTATATGAGTACACTGTTATGTCATTTGGTCTGACTAACGCACCTGCCTATTTTATGAACATGATGAACAAAGTGTTTATGGAGTTTTTGGATAAGTTCGTCGTAGTGTTCATTGATGATATCCTGGTTTACTCGAAGAATGAAGAGGATCATAAGGAGCATCTGCGTTTGGTACTTGGAAAGCTCAAAGAACATCAATTATATGCCAAATTCAGCAAATGTGAGTTTTGGTTGAAGGAAGTAGGATTCCTCGGACATGTTATATCTGGAGAAGGTATAGCAGTAGATCCCGCTAAAGTTGAAACCGTGACCAAGTGGGAAGACCCAACAACAGTTGGAGAGATCCGGAGTTTTCTTGGACTCGTAGGATACTATTCGAGATTTATTGAGAATTTCTCAAAGATTGCGAAGCCTATGACGGAGTTATTAAAGAAGGATAACAAGTTCATATGGACAGAGGAATGTGAGGCTAATTTCCAGGAGTTGAAGAAACGCTTGGTTACCTCACCAGTGTTGATTTTGCCACATCAGACCAAGGATTATGAGGTGTATTGCGATGCTTCACGTCGAGGACTTGGAGCAGTGCTTATGCAGGAAGGGATAGTTGTTTCATATGCCTCAAGAAAACTGAAGCCTCATGAGTTAAATTATGCCACGCATGATTTGGAGTTAGCACACGTAGTGCATGCATTGAAAACATGGAGACATTTTCTCATTGGAAATCATTGTGAGGTGTACACGGATCATAAGAGTTTGAAGTACATTTTCACACAGAAGGAGTTAAATCTCAGACAAAGGAGATGGTTGGAGCTTATCAAGGATTATGATATGAAATTGCATTATCACCCCGGAAAGGCTAATGTAGTAGCTGACGCATTAAGCCGTAAGAGCCATGTCAATACGTTAATGACGGGAGTAATACCAAGGGAGTTAGCCGAAAATCTTCGTGAACTATGTTTGGAAATAGTTCCGAGAGGCTATGTAACAGCATTGGAGATTCAGTCAACTTTGATGGATAGAATCAGAGAAGCTCAGAAAGCTGACAAAGAGATTGCCACTATAAAGGAGAAACTGAGCAAAGGAAAAGCTAAGGGATTTCGTGAGGATGAGCACGACACCTTATGGTTTGAAGACCGTGTCTACGTGCCCAACGACCCGGATATCAGGAAGTTGATTTTACAAGAGGCACACGACTCACCGTATTCAATTCACCCAGGAAATACCAAGATGTATTTAGATTTGAAGGATATTTTCTGGTGGACCGAAATGAAGAAGGATATTGCGGAGTATATAGCAGTTTGTGATGTATGCCAGAGAGTAAAAGCAGAGCATCAGAAGCCAGCAGGATTGTTACAACCATTGCCGATACCCGAATGGAAGTGGGATAAACTAGGCATGGATTTTATCACGGGATTGCCCAGGACTCATTCAGGCTATGACTCAATTTGGGTTGTAGTTGATTGATTGACGAAAGTAGCTCATTTCAACCCAGTAAAGACCACTTACACCAGTGCTAAGTTGGCAAAGATATACATGACCAGGATCGTATGTCTACATGGAATTCCAAGGAGTATCGTATCAGATAGAGGAACCCAGTTTACCTCAAAGTTCTGGAAGCAGTTGCATGAAACTTTGGGTACCAGGCTAGAATTCAGCACAGCCTTTTATCCACAGATAGATGGATAGACCGAGAGAGTCAATCAGATTTTGGAGGATATGCTGAGAGCTTGTGCGCTAGATTATGGATCTAGTTGGGACGATAATTTGCCATATTCAGAATTTTCTTACAACAATAGTTATCAAACCGGTTTAAAAATGGCCCCTTTCGAAGCCTTGTACGGAAGGAGGTGCTGGACACCGTTGTCATGGGACGAAGTTGGAGACCGCCAGTTGTTTGGACCTGACTTGATTAAAGAGTCTGAACAGAAGGTGAAGTTGATTCGTGATAAGCTCAGAGTAGCCCAGTCCAGACAGAAAAGTTATGCAGATTCTAAACGTAAGGAGACAGTTTACGAAGTTGGAGATAGAGCTTATCTTCGAGTATCTCCACTTTGAGGAACAAAGCGTTTTGGAGTTAAAGGGAAGTTAGCGCCACGATTTGTAGGGCCATATCGAGTTTTGGAATGTATGGGAGAAGTGGCCTACAAGTTGGAATTGCCCGAAGGATTGTCAGGAGTTCATGATGTGTTCCACGTTTCTCAGTTAAAGAAGTGTCACGCGGAGATGGCTGACATACCATTGAGAGATACAGTGCCTTTGGAAACTATTCAGTTGGATAACGATTTGTCCTACTAGGAGAAGCCAGTTAAGATCCTCGAATTTTCCAGCCGAGTTACTCGCAACAAGGTTATCAAGTTTTGCAAAGTTCAGTGGAGCCACCACTCAGAGGATGAAGCCACCTGGGAACGAGAGGAAGATTTGCTCAAGGACCACCCTCACCTATTTTCTAGCCAACCCAAATCTCGAGGGCGAGATTCATCTTAAGGGGGGTAGGTTTGTAACATCCCAAATTTTCAATTTGGAATGTTATACATTAGATCATCAATCCATATCATATTTTATTTGCATTTTGGTTGATCCTAGAAATTCTACGCAACTCAATGACCCACGGAGAGAGTTGGGGATTTCGTTATTTTCATATTTGAGTTCTCTCAAATTTTGAGAATAGGATCTTTTGATTTTATTTATTTTATCATCAATTATTTCTATTACAAAAATATGAGAGAGGGAATAAAATGACTTTCCCAAAATAAAGAAATATTGAGGATGTAATAATAAAATCAAATAAGATTTTTTATTCCAGAGTTTTCGGTGTTTTTTTTGAATTTAGGAAAAATGTGCGTTTTTCAAAATTGCATTTAGGTCCCAAACAAATGTTCACCTTGTGAGGCTTGATTTTAGAAGTCCGTGAAAATTTATTTCGGAATTTTTGGAGTCCGTTTAGTTTTTTTTCTTCCGAGCAAAATAATAATAAAAAAATGCGTCGCGCGCCGACTGGGCCAAGGCCCAGCCGACGGCCCACCCCGCCGCCTGCCGTCTCCCTCCAGGAGACTGGAGCCGCCGCCGCCACCCGAGTCTGGCTCGGAGCCGCCCCGTCGTGCCCCCTTCCCCAAGGCAGCACACCCCCCTCCTTAAATACCGGACCCCCCCGCCGCCCTCACCTCACCCCACCCCGCCCCGAGCCGCCCGCCGAGCCGCCCGATGAGTCCAGCTACTGTTCAAACACCCCTCCACGGGCGCCCCTCCACCGTCTACTGTTCATCCAGCCCTCCACACCACAGGGTCATGTTCAACCACCCCTCCACGGGCACCCCTCCACTGTCTACTGTTCATCCAGCCCTCCACACCACGGGGTCCTGTTCATCCAGAGGCAACGCCACCGCTCACTGTTCATCCAACCCCCCTCCCCCGCAACGCTTTGTTCATCCAATCGATCAGCTACAGTTAGCAGTAGTAGCGAAGGAATCGCTCGATCGGGTTCAGTTAACAGCCATCGATCGATCGCTCGGGTTCAGTAACGCGTAGCTTGCAGTGCAATCGCTCGGGTTCAGTTAGAGCCAACGCATCGCGCACACGCACGTATGTGTACGAGAGAAACGTGCATCGCTCGTCCCCTGACCTCCCACCGTAACAGGCAACTCCCGAAATTTTCCTCCCCCCTCGCTTCTACCATAGTTTTTCCCGTCATGGACGGCCCAAAGAATGTCATGCAGCTGCGTCTCCGGCCCGCCCAGGACGAAAATCCCATTTTTTATGTCATGATTTTTTGTCATAGAAGTAGGAGCCCACCACATCTATGATGATACCGGGTTTTGTCACAATTATCATCATAGAAGTGTCATATGTATGACAGAAAAAAAATTCGTTCGGCCCAAAATATCACAGATGTGTCTTTTTTTGTAGTGAGTATGAGTGACTAAGTGATGACTATGTATGACATGCCAACATCAGATAGCCTAACGCACCGTGTTAAATCTCCAAGGGCGCGGCCGCGTGAGCGACGCGACGGTCGTGGTAGGCGCGACCATGATACGGGCTGCTGGCAGCCCTTGGATCTGAGATCAAACGGTCGCATGCTAAGTTGCTGAAAATTTGTAGAATAACCCTCCAGGATAGGATATTCACCCATAGGTCTAGAATCACGCCATGCAACCGTTCGATCTCAGATCCAAGGGCTCTCGGAAGCCCGTATCATGGGAGAATGGAAAGCCACTACCCTGCCGTTCACACGCTGGCAGTTCTCTCCTACTCGTCCCCACACGTCCTTCAATACTATGGCAGATCGCTCCTAGGTGTCCCGTCCATTCACATTACGGCAGTTCCACTAATCCTAACCCTCCTCCCAAATCCATGGCGTCCCAAATCTCCACGATCGGCGGTGAGTACAAGGTTAGAACCATCACCGGTGATGAGTTCGACGTCATCTACACCCGTTCTTCCGCGACGGTGAAAGGATGCCTTTCTCGCTTTAGACGCATGTTCGAAGACTCAGATGATGAGTGGGTCGTTGGGCTAGATGTTGAGTACACCACAATCCTGGGACGAGATAAGGATCTAAAGGACGAAGAGAGGAAGAAGCCCGCCGTGATCCAGGTTTGCGTGCATGACTTATGCTTGGTCTACCACATATCCCATGCCGACATTGAGTGCCAGGATTTTAAGGACTTCCTTGAGAGCAACCTTTTTCAAATTCATTACTGTAGACTTTGGTAACGACAAAGAAGTCCTGCATCGGATAGGCCTCGTTGTAGGCAACACCTTCAACCTCCAGAAGAATCGGCTGGTGTCCTCTCGTCAGCCTTCAATGCTGACCCTGGCAGGAGCCATGGTTCATCCTTCGTAGGGTAAACTAGAGAAACCTCCATACACATTTCATCGTCATGCATGGCAGCGGAATGTACTAGATATAGACCACATCCACTACGCTGAAATGGATGGCTACCTTTGCTTCAATATCTACAAGGGTTGGATGAAGAGCAATAGCCAAGTGTGCGGTTCAAGCAAAGAAGTATCGGCCAAGAGGAAGAGGGACAAGGACGAAGTCAAGGACATGGACGAGGACTCCAAGTAAGGTGGCAGTGTCGTTGCTCATGGTGGTTCTAATGCAGTGTCTACTGGAATAGTTGCAAAGTTTAATTTCAGGTGTGCTTAATTTAATTTGAGGGGTGTGTTGTGCTGAGCCCCCAGCAGAACTATGTTATGTTTCTTCTCGTTACTTTAACTCTTCATTACGTACATACTAGTATTTCTTACATTTCATCTTTTAGTTGGTATAGTACTATCACTCGTTTCTTCACATTATATACATACAATATATATGGCCAACATCATATAGCCAGCCGTTTAGTTGTCAAAGAATTTCAGGGTGCTTAGTTTTGTCAAAGAATTTTAGGATGCTTAGAGGGTGCTTGGATCCAAGCGACTTATTTTAGCCTGACTAAAAATAGTCTCTTTAAGAGGCTAAAGTTCCAAGCACCCCTGAGTAAAGAGGGGCTAAAACTAGTCTTGAGACAAAAAAATTTAGTCAGGGGTACCCCTACTAAAATGTGGATTACTCCTCTCTCTACTCATTTAACTCCTCTCCTTTAACACAGGCGAGTTCTGGATTGGAGGGTTTGGAGGATAATAAATGCTCATTTACTTGATTTTAGCCTTTTTAGTATTTGGATCCAAGCATGGGTGAGGCTAGCATGTTTTAGTCCCACTACTTTCAGTCATGGGACTAAAACGTATCCAAGCACCCTCTTAGTTTTATTTGAGGGATGGGTTGTGCTGGACACCATTATTGTGACTAGCCTTCTTAATAGTACTGTATGCATAATTTGGCGACGAGCGCTCTCTATATGTACCACTTTTTTTTAATTTCAAGTTTTGCTCCATGGCGCAATCCATCGATACTACTGTTGTACAAAAGTATACATTTTTTAAAAGGCTAGAGGGCGGGGCAGTCTAGCTTGGTCGGTTTCACGAGAGGTGAGGGCCTTTGTGATTTGAAGGCTCATTTCTCCTGGAAGGTGGGGCCTTGTGATTTGACTGATCATATAAATGCGCCGACGACCTGATCGATGAGGAGCAAAGAACCGTGCGGTATACTCAAGTTTTCCACTGGAGTAGTAATGCGATGGAGGAGCACGAAACACGGCAGCCCAGTGCCATATGGCGATAAAAAATGATCTAATTTTCTAGTCATCTCATTGTTAGCATTGTTCTATTCATTCCCTAAAAAACCATTGTTCTATTCATGCCTCGCAGAGAACGTGACACGTGCGGCGAAACACCCGAAGCAAAAGATGAAACACAGGAGCAAAAGAAGAAGGAAGATTATCACCCCAAATGATCTAATTCGCCGTGGAGTCATAACTGCTTCTTCATCGCCTCCACGACCTCCATCTCCTTACGCGTCTCCTCCGCCATCTTCTTCATTCTGTCCATGACGCGGGATTTCTCGACGCGAGTCTTCATCATCTGTTCCACGGCCGCATTACGTTCCTTGACAACAGCCGGGTGCTCGATGCAGAGCTTCGCCAACTCCTCCTTTTGTTCCATGACGAGGGCCTGCAGCATCTTCATCGAGGAACTACTATTCTCATGCAACTTCTTCCAGCTGGCGTTCTTCTCCTTCAACAGGTCGATCTCGTGGCAGAGCTTCGCCATGTCCTCCTGAAGTCGCATGATTTCGCCGGTCGCCTTCTTCTCCGAGGCAATGCTCTTCTTCAGCAGCATCACCAAGCCGACGGTCAACTCCCCCTGCTAATTGAGCTCAGCGGGCATGTCGTCGAGGCTCTCCTTCATCAACTCCATCAAGCCTTGGATGAACTCCTTCTGCTTATTGAGGTGCTTATTGAGCTGATCGGGCATGTCGTCGAGGGATAACGACTCCAGCTCCGCCGGCTCGGCATGTTCGCCTCCACGGCTAGGGCGCTCCTGGGAGCCATCGCCTGCTCGTGAGAGATCTTTCGAGGTCTCTGTGTGGCGGCGAGCCCTCTCTTTTTTTTCTGTAGCCTTGGTTGCCGCTCCCTTGTTACGACTAGTTCTCGACCTAGAGCTCTGCTCACCGGCCTGGCAACAACGGACGAAGAAGAAGCACTTATGAGGAGGAAAGGTAGAGTAATTTTCGGTTAGGTAGTTCCCCTTTTTATAACCTAAGTACTAGCACTAGTACTAATACCTGCATAGTGGGAACACGTTCAGGTTTGGTACGTACTAGTAGGTGTGAGCAGGCTTTTGAATGTGTTGGGAACAATTAATTGATGGTTTTGGTTTCGAGGCCCGAAACGGCTCCCGATGAGTTTAGCGGAACATAAATTTCAAGTACTACACTGCTCAAATGCGTAAATATTTTGTTACTCTCAAAAATTGACACAAAATACGAAGGAGACGAATGGAAGTACTACTAGCAACCCACGATTTAACTACTCGCATGCGCGCAGTGGAGTAATAATGTCTTTCTTCTGCCCTCACGTCCACTCAAATTGCATGCGCTGTATTAATTGACCATCAATGAAGTGAACGACTTTACACACGTCAAATTATCACATGGGGTGGATCTTGGTACAAAATTGCGTCCGCCCGTGTACCCGCGTGTGCGTGCGAGGGAATGAGTGTGTGCGTGGCGTGCGTGCACATCTTCGCTTCGTGCATGTACCGCCAGTATGGCTCAGGGAGGACGAGTACATTCTTCTGGAACCAGCAGCACGTCACTGTGATCAATCCACGCAAGGAGGTCGCGACAACGCCTTCACATGTGCCACGTGGCTTCATGAACTGTAAGAGAGACACTGTGTAGCGTGCCATTGGTATTCTAATTTACGTGTTTTGCACATACTCGAAGTACTAGTAAGGTACACGTGCATTGCACGCATCATATTTTGCAACCAAATTATGAATAAATACCACACTATAGCATGTAAGCTCTGAGTCATATATGCCTGAGGTAGCCCTTCGTTTAATTCTTATAGTTCCTCTCATTCAAAATCAATTAGTTTTTATAAAAAAGCTAAGAACGCGGGAATAGGAAAAACATGGGATTATAGTGGAATGTCATGTTGAATCCTACAGGATTGTACGAGTGTTTGATTATGCATAGGAAAAACGTAGAATTCTTTCAAAGAGGTTTGAGTGGATGGGATGTTTCCTATGAAATCTAGTGCAAATGAATCATATGGAAAAATTCCTATGGTTTACAATCCTACGAATCAAACAACCAAGATAGGAAAAATTCCTAATGATTAGAATCCTCCAAAATTCCTTTGAGAATCCTTTGAATCAAAGAAGTCATTAATCTATTTTATGATTCATGGAATTGTGCGTTGTAAAGCATTAAGTAAAAACAATTAATGGCAATTCAACTAGAAAAAAGTTTGGGCAGTTATGATACTGAAGATTCTAGAACAAAAGAGAACCACTGTTGTTTTGAGGTTTGCGCATTATGCTTAAGTTCAACCATGGAGTCTGCTAGATTGTACATGTGGAAAAATCCGGTGGGGGGCTAGAAGATGGTGCGAGGGGCCGAGTGGAGGGAGACTATGAAGGAATGCACAAGTGCGAGATCGATATTTAGAGAGAGGGGGCGAACACGTGCGCTGTTGCGCGCAGTGGCGGAGCCATGAAAAATAAATGAGCTAGGGGGCCAAGCATTGCTAATCCTTTACGAGGAGGGTCAATTCATGAACTTAAACCATTTTTAGCAGCAATTGTCTAATGATCACATTCATATTAGCCTCGATATATAGTGATGTTAGGGGGAGGGGGCAGGGCCCTTACTGCCCCCTGTCTTCGCCATTGTGCACGCGTCTGAGAGATGAAGCGGAAGGCATGGATGATGAGAGGGGGACGTTGGATATATAATTAATGTGGGTGTATTAGCTATATATGTTAATCCTATATAGAGAGGTATAGATTGATCGATGTGGACGTGGGAAAGAGGGTGAGACCTCACTGGATATATCAATTGATCGGTTTGTGTGGAAAACTATGAAAGACCTAGCTATATACACACATACATAGAGGAACATCGATCGTTGCACATGCACGCGTGAGAGATAAAGAATGCCCGATATGATGGAGAGGGGGATGTGTGTGGGTGTGTGCCTTCATGGGAGACCGGCCTGAAGAAAAAGATTGCATGCGTGCGATGGATAATTCCGACTGGTAGTGTGTGTGCATGCATGCACGAGAGAAAGTTAGTGGTACAATTATAAAGAGAAGACTACTGTGTGCGTGTAAAAGAATAAGTGAGGTCATAATCAATGTAAAATTGAATTCAAATATTTGAATAAGAGATCCTGATGTTTGAAATCCATGCATGCATGAATATAACGGAGATCTGCGCGGTGTGGTTTGGAAACGAGCATGTTGTAATGTATACACATTGAACAAGGTCAGACTGATTTGAATTTGAGATACCGATGGCAGACATCATTTGGCCACGTCGCATCCATGCATGGACACACTATTCTAATTGGAGGTGATGGGAGGCTTTCGCATCACATATCTATATCTATACCCCTATATATATTATATTTTATATTTTTTTTATATTGTGTGCGGGTAACTTTAACTTTGAAAGATGGTCGTTGGATGAGGCGAATCCGATGGTCCAAAGATGGCAAATTTGAGCACTACTGGCCGTTGGATATCATCTAGATTCCACCAGATTTCGCCACATGTATAATCTAGAAGACTCCATGGTTGAACTTAAGCATAATGCACAAACATTAAAACACAAGCACTTCTTATTTGTTCTTGAATCTTCCGTATCAGAATTGCCAAATGTTTTTCTACATGATTTGCCATTATTTGTTTTTACTTTATGTCTTACGACACACAATTCCATGAATCTTAAAATAAATTAGCTTTATTATAAAAACTAGATGATTTTGAATGAAATGAACTATAAGAATTAAACGAACATCTACATCATGCATATATGACTCAAAGCTTGCATGCTATAATGTGGTATTTATTCATAATTTGGTTGCCAAATCTCATGCGTGCAATGCACGTGTACCTTACTCTAGTCTGAATGGTGTTTGTCTGTGTGTTGTGCGTGTTGAGGTGCAAATTGTCTTTTTTTGGGTACACGTTAAGATTGTTCTTCCAAAATTTCAAGACGCGCCTTGTTATGCCGAAAATTCAAGCTAGCATCTCTGTCTATCGTGCTGCGAAACTCCCGCCTCTTCAACCCGCGCCTTGTTAGCCCGAAATATTTAAGATATATCTTTGTCTCGTTGTGCTCCGACAACTCCCTCCATCTCAACCTGCGCCTTGCTATTCCGAAATTACAACGCGCGTGAAAACTCCCACCTCCTGTGAAATCCCGACACGCAAAATGCTCGTGGTACCCCTGAACCGAAAGAACCGCCTCAAATCGGTGGGGGTACTTTCGTAACTTACCCCACATTTCAGACAAGCGCGTCTCTAAGCCATGGTTCCCCAATGCCATCCCATCCGCCCACCCATTCGTACACCGAGGCCACGAAAACCCGTGACGAAACCCCACACCCTGCTCCGTCCGCCTCCCAGCCGGAGCCTCTTCACTGATGACGTAGTTCACAGCAACACCTCGACGTCCCTCATCCACCGTACCGGATGAGGATCCGTCGTCGATCTCCTCATCCTACCGGTTCAGCCACCCCGTCCTCCACCTCCAAGGAGCTGCCCCGATGTTCCCCTTGTCTTTCACGCCACCTTCATTCCCACACCGCCGTCTTTACCTGCACCTCCGGAAGAGCATCATCATCACCCTTTCCTCGGATGAAGGTGCGGCCTAATCGGCGCCACCAAAGAGGTTGTACACTAATCGTCGCATTTTCTTCTTGATTCGATCTCACAGTGCTGCCGGCGCTCGGTCCCGAGCCAACACGGCGCGACTCCATCCACAGCGGCGTCACCGGCCACTTCCTCCACGGCGTCGCTCCCTCGGCGGCGACGTCCACATCAGTAGGAGCTGCTGCTGGTTTAGCTCTCGCCCGCGTTGCTGCTCTGCTCTTGCTCTTGGTCCCCTGCCTGGTCTGCTCCTGCTATTGCTCTTGCTCGCGTTGCTGCTCTCGCTCTTGCTCTTGCTTGTTATGCTGCTCCGATTTAGCTACACTTCAGTTGACTAAATCGACTTTTGGGTTAGTCGATTTTCAAGGGGTGGGGGGGGGGCTCGCCGGGGTGAAGAAGAACAAGCCACAATGGGGAGGGGGCTCGCCGGAGAGGTACCCCACTATCTATCTTAGGGTTCAGGATGGGGGCGGTGGTCGCCGGTAGTGGCGGGGCGGTGGCGGGGGGATCGCCAGAGAAAAAGCTCGACAGGGGGGCTAGAGGGATGGTCGGGGCGGCGGCGGACCGGCGGTGGGGAGTGTTTTCGGGGCGGGCGGGGCGGCGCACCGCCGGCCACGGGCGGCGGGGGGCTGCTGTTTGGCCGGTGGTGGCTGGCGGCTCAGGGGGGTGGAGGTTGAAGATGAACCGCAGGCCCTTGATTTCGTATCCAACGGCTGCAAAATCGACTGACTAGAGATGAAAAAGTCAGTCGACCGGCGTGTAGCCTCACCTTGCTAGTGCGTTTAGTTTCGACAGCAAAATTCAGTTTCGACAGTTAAGTTTAGTTTTGACAGTTAAGTTCAGTTTCGACAGTTAAATTCAGTTCCGACAGTTAAGTTCAGAGATGAGCGGCTGATGTATTTTACGTCTAGCACTTTGTGGTTATGTATTTTACGTCGTGTATTGGAGATGCTATTAGAATTCCACTCAGGTTAACGTTGTTCATTGTCTCTCTTGTCCTGCTTCAGCCTCGGCGTCGTACAACTCACCGGAGCTGCTCCAACAACGAAACCCTCCATCACAGTGGACCAGTACCTCGGGCTCCATCTCCAGACGCCTTAGATCTTCTTCCCCTCCTCCGACAGCCAAGTCAGCCAGAGCAATCTCACCGGCCAACCCAATCACGCTGAGATCGACATGGCTCCGCCAAAGAGTTGTACACTTGTTGCATCTCTTTTTACTCTAGATGTTATATATATTGTCCACTGAGCACTCGTAGTAACGGGAAATACGATTATTTTATCCTACTTATGACAAGAAGTGAGGTACCAGGCAACTTAGCTATCCGTGATGGACTCTCTTGAACGCCATCATTATTTATCTCTGCGTGTTTGAGCTGTGCATTTGTCAATGGGCCTGGGAGCTGAGCTAGTATGGCAGTGGCCTGGGTCCAAAGTAATAGAAGTAGCACAAAAACATTTTTTTAGTGTAGGATTTTCCTTGCTCAAGCCTGCCTACTAGAATCGCCAGTGCTTGAAAGGAAAAGTGAATGAAAAACATCGGAATTGGAAAGTTTCCTATGGTACTACTTTTCATGAATTTGGTGCAAAGGAATGGAGCAAAGGAAAACTGTAGGATTTGTTCCTTTAGTGTCTCCTTGAAAGAAAAACCGTAGGAATTCTAATTTCCACTTCTCCTCCTTTTCATATTCCTATTCATCAAGCACAAGACTAAGAGATAGTAGCATAATAGCATTATAACCGTACATTTTCTTGTGGTTTGACTTAATCTCACCATGCTTTTTTGCATCCTGTGATCTTCCAATTGTTGTGAATCAAACACCCAGATTGGCAGAAATCCTGTGTTTTTAAATTCTCTATTTTGCACGTGCATTCCTATCCTATTCCTGTCTATTTCCTATCCCTGCATTGTTAGAATCCTCAAATTCAAACAAGCCATTACTCAATTACTTCTGTTACAGATATGTGTCAAAGAAAACCTTGTGTGGTTTGTCCTTCTCCTGCGGCGATGTGTTCCACCCCAGCTC
Source organism: Triticum urartu (assembly GCF_003073215.2). Lineage (NCBI taxonomy): Eukaryota > Viridiplantae > Streptophyta > Magnoliopsida > Poales > Poaceae > Triticum > Triticum urartu. The sequence goes on from NC_053023.1 coordinate 152,482,901, forward strand.
AGCTGCTCCAACGACGGAAGGGTTCACCACAGCAGGGATCCGCTCTCCAGACTGTCTTTCGCCGCCTCAGATCTTCTTCCCCGCCACCGGCAGCCATGGCAACTGCATTACCATCATCAACTGAGCAGATGACCTTGAGGACTACACGGGTCCACAAGAGAGGTCGCACTCTTCCGTGTCTGCTTACGTTATGCGTCGCTTAATATGATGACATGCTACATTATCGTCGTGTTCACGTATTAGACTCCGAGTCAGGTCCAAACTAATGCTGAAACTTGAGTTTTTAAATGGTTGTGGGGTACATATTGGGGCAGCAATCAGTACTATTTGTCTACTATCTGGTTAATCTCCGGTGTCTACTATGAGTTTCATGTTGGGTGCAAACAAACTTAAAGGAGCCATTATCTGTATTTTTTAACTAAAGCTATTATCTGCCTGCTATCATTGGTTTTGGGTCTATCCACAGTTTGCTACCATCACTCTGGATTTGTGCATGCACTCCTTACATAATCTCACTATGTTTTATTCCTATGCATGCCAGTTATTGTACACAATGGAACTGATCATGTTGAGCAAAAGAGACGAGCCTTGCGTGGCAATAAAATTTCATGCAGACGTCGTTCCATGGTGGGCGCAAAGGCATCCCCCCTCCACCCATTTCGGATCGCAATCAAGAGGAAGATAACTGTTCTGAGGGGGATTCAGAAGGAGAAGACCACTCCTCTTTACCCCATGAGGTCTTCGCTCTAACTTGGCATGCTGATGTTGGTAATATCATGCATATGGTGCCTTGCATTACTTACTGTATACATTAAAGATGTCATCTAGTTAGTTTAGACATGCTTTGTGGCAATGCCATTTGTTTAGTTTCTTTATCGTATATGTGAATCATGCAATGCCATCTTGTCTAGCCAGGCATCATTTATGTGAATTTTGCAATGCCACCCTGGTTAGCCAGTCATCTTATATGTGAATTATATCATGCCATCATTTTTTATTACGTGTTAAATTTTTCAACAATTTTAGTACATTCAATTACTCTTCCTGTGCTCAGCCATTCGGCACGGTCATGGAAAAATCTAGAGTGGAAACAAGGTCTTTAGAGTAGAAAATGCTATCTGACGAAGTGCATGTCTTGCTGGTTACCGATAGCTCCTCAGAGGAGGATTCAGAGACAGATGACCAGTCATATCCCCCCGAGGTGGATGCCGTAACTTGGCAGGGTTATGTTGCTCATATCGTGTGTATGGTATCTTGCATTGCTATGTCATTTGCTTAGTTTAGACATGCTTTGTGTGAATGCCACCTGTTTAGTGTCTAATTACCATATATGTGAATTATGCAATGCCATCTTGTTGCAAGACATTATATATGTGAATTATGCAATGTTATCTTGTTGCAAGGCATTATGTATGTGAATTATGCAATGCCATGTTGTTTAGGCAAGCGTCATATATGTGAATTATATCATGCCGTCCTTTTTTTGTATTTCTCATTGCTTTTGTCGACAATGTTTGTATATTCAACTGCTCTTCCTGTACATTAGCCATTTGAATTGGTGATGGAGAAATCTGGAGCGAAAACAAGGTCTTCAGAGCAGACAATGCTACCTGCTGAAGCAGATATCTTGCTGGTTACACATAGCTCTTCAGAGGAGGATTCAGAGGCAGATGACCAGTCCTATTATCCCCCTGAGGTGTATGCTCAAACTTGGCAGGGTTATATTACTCATATAATGCATATGTTGTATTGCAATGCTTAGTTTTTACATCATATACACAGTATTGAATGCCATCTCCTTAGTTGACACATCATATATGTGATTGCCCTCTGCTCACTTCCTTAGTATATAAATCATATATTTGAATTATGTCATGCCATGATGTTTACATAGACAACATGTATCTGAATTATGGCATGCCAACCCATTTTCTAAAGAGATAATATAGTTATATCATCTCATCCTGTTTACATAGTCATCATATTTCAAACTATGTCATTCTATCCGTGAATTATATAATGCCATCATGTTTCCATCGATGGCATGTTTGTGATTTATGGCATGCCAACAACTTTAATAGACACATTGTATAGTTATATCATGTCATCCTGTTTACATAGTCATCGTATTTTGAAGTATGTCATTCTATCATGTTTAGTTAGCCATCATACATGTGAAATTGTGTCATGCTATCCTGTTTAATTAGCCATCATATATGTGAAATTATGTCCTGCTATTTTGTTTGCTTAGACAACATAAATGTGAATTATTTCATGCCCTATTTTCTTCCCTACTATCCATTGCATTTGTCTATCTTACAATGTATGTACATTCAATTACTTTTCTTGTTTATTAGCCATTTCAATTGGAGGGAGTGATGGCAGTATCTGTGGGAGTAAAAACACGGTCTTCAGAAAAGATCGTGCTACCTGTCGATGCAGATAGAACCACGGTTGTACTTGCCCAAGAACCAGCCCCACCACACATAACCCACACTCATACAGATTGTACCCCTACCCAGTTGGACAGAGAACCAGCTACACCCCTTCTAACCCCAACCCCAGCAGATAGACACCCAGTTCCCGTTGACACAGCACAGTCTCCACCACAGAGCACCCAAACACGAGCAGTTAGTAAGGTAACTACAGTGCCCAAATCACGAGGACCACCACTCTGAACCCGAAGTGAACGCTTAAAGCAGAAGAAGAGTTGTTCTTAGGTCAGGTTCCGTAGCTATGGCTCATACTACTTTGCTCTTTCATCACTGTATTTACTGATACCAACTAATTTCAAATTTGAAGGATGCAATTGAAACTCCAATGGCGCAACAGGTATGTTTTAAACCTGTTTCTTCAACGTGTTTGGATGTTTGCTATTGTAACTTGCTCTATGTTGATTTCAGTTTCAATTGAATAAACAGTTATATTATCATGCCATGCACATTACAAGTGTTGTTATTGTTGTGTAGTTTCCCACACTTATATTCTGTCTATGCTGCTTTGTCTTAAATAGATATGATTCGAACTGTATCTATCTTGATTTGGCAACATAAACTAGAATGATATAGACCAAAAAGTGACCATACTACATAGATATATGTTTGTTTCATGCTGTTATCCTATCCACCTTACTACTGAACTGGTTTACCAAAATGAGTTTCATATACTACATTGTAAACCTGAGATGTGTTTGTTTGTTTCTCCTTTAGAACGCGGATAAAATATTGGAGAAGAGTATCCTGTTATGCAATGGTAAAGGAAGTAATGCAGATAAGGTTCAAGATAGTAAGACATCCCTGTTGGTCTCCAAGAAAGCTGATAAAAACTATACTGAAGACACCGAGACAACCCCAAAGTCCTGTCTTGATGTAGTGTTCGAGTTACTGGCTACCACTGCTGGCACCAACTCTTCGAACTTGTTGCCTGAATCAGTTCGGCTTCTTGAGTCTCAACTTCAAGTTGAAAGACATCGATTAGATGTTATGCGACAGGAAGCCGAAGGACTGAGGAAGTCCCTGCAGAATTCAGATGCATACTTTCTGGTGCAACAGCAAGCGCTGGAGGACTTAAGCGCCAAACAAGAGAAAGTTAATACTCTTACTAAGCATCTTGCCAGCATTATGGGTACCCAGGATATTGTTTCTTGAGCTCTTCTGAAGTGGTTTCAGTTCTGGACTTGTTTTGCTGCAGCATTTATATGCTACTGTGTTCCCTATATTTGCACTGGTGGCGAACTTTGATGCCCAGTGGATGTAATATGTGTAATAGCCGTGATAGCCTAGTGTAAGTTGCTTGCTTATTTATTTCCTTGTTGTCTTGTTTATTTGTTTGCTTGTAGTCAGTGCATTTCTTTTTCTGCGGTTTGCTAGTGGCTGCAATAACCTATTTTTTAAAACTAGGCCACAATAACCATGGGCTAATATTTACTGTAGTGACACTGGGCCTCCTACGGGCCGTAGAAACAGTGGGCCTTCTACGGGCCGTATAAACAGTGGGCCTTCTACGAGCCGTAGAAACAGTGGGCTTTCTACGGGTCGTAGAAACAATGGGCCTTCTACGGGCCGTAGAAACAATGGGCCTTCTACGGGTCGTATCATCAATGGGCCTTATACGGGCCGTATGATCGATTGGCCAAACATGGGCCAAACAGACCACATTCTGGCCGTAAACGGGCAAGAGTTGGAATCGTCCGTTCATGGGCCGACCATAACGGGCCATCGTTAATAGGCCGTATTTGATGATGCTATGAAAACGGCCCAACGTATTAACGGACCACAAACGGGCCGACTGTAACCACGGGCTGAATTTGGCCCACAAGCAGAAAATGACAGCAACGGGCCGTAAGTAAACGAATGCTGGAAAATAGCACAAGAATAAATGGGCTCTGAGAAGGCCGAAAGATAACATGGGCTGGAAACGACCCAACGGAATAACCGGCCGTTAATGGGTATAAAGTGATACACTGTTCTTTACGGGCCAGTTTCACCACGGGCCGTTAATGGGTGTAAAGTGATACACTATTCATTACGGGCCAGTTTCACCATGGGCCGTTAATAGACCAAGAGTTACATAGGGCCTCATATGGGCCAAAAGACGTCATGGGCCATACATGGGCCAGAAGTGAAAACGGGTTGGAATCATATTGGATGGCCCAGATGACGCTACTGGGCCTAATTCGAATAGGGCGTAATGGCCCTTGGGTTAGCGGGTTGTAAATGGGCTATATGCGAACATGCCGTTAACAAGCTTTCTATGGGCTGGCCCGCCACCTTTTGACCAAGTCAAACGGGCCGGCCTTTTCACAGGAATGGGCCTCTGTTGGGTTGTGCCACGTGTCGACGTATCATAGGCGCCTTCTGTCCAATGAGTGGATGACATCTGTCCCAGCGATGAGCCGACATGTGTTTCCTCCAGCCAATGATGATTTTACACGTGGAAAATCCCCATTGGTCGGGGCTGTTAACGGGTTATCGGATCCAAAACCCGACCCGGTAGCTTAACGGCGTTCCGTTACGGTGGATGCCACGTGTCTGTCACCCTTGACGAAAGCACTTCTGTGACACGCGATTTATCGTCATGGAAGTGGACACTTCCGTGATGATAATTTTGGTAATGTCATGGAACACTTCTAAGACAGCACAGGTATGACTATCTTGATTCTGTCATAAAATTGTCATGGATGTACATGCATGACAGAAAACGCGACCTACTGTGACAAACACGTATCATCGCGGAAGTGTATTTTTTTGTAGTGTTTGATGCGAGACGGTTATTCATTTAAATCAAAGAATAATGGTTGTTCTATTTATATGAGTAATATCTTTTATGGTCATGCACCCTTGATGAGTAGTCTATTTTTACTAAATTTTGATAGTAGTGATACACATATTCATAGTATTGAAGCCAAAAGATATAAGTTTAATAATGATTAGTGCAACTTATTTGTGGCACTACCGTTTAGGTCATATTGGTGTAAAGCGCATGAAGAAACTCCATGCTGATGGGCTTTTGGAATCACTTGATTATGAATCACTTGATGCTTGCGAACCATGCCTCATGGGCAAGATGACTAAGACTCCGCTCTCCGGAACAATGGAGCGAGCAACTGACTTGTTGGAAATAATCCATACAGATGTATGTTGTCTGATGAGTGTTGATGCTCGCGGGTATCGTTATTTTCTGACCTTCACAGATGATTTGAGCAGATATGGGTATATCTACTTAATGAAACATAAGTATGAAACATTTGAAAAGTTCAAAGAATTTCAGAGTGAAGTAGAAAATCATCGTAACAAGAAAATAAAGTTTCTACGATCTGATCATGGAGGAGAATATTTGAGTTACGAGTTTGGTCTTCATTTGAGACAATGCGATATAGTTTCGCAATTCACGCCACCCGGAACACCACAGCGTAATGGTGTGTCCGAACGTCGTAACCGCACTTTACTAGATATGGTGCGATATATGATGCCTCTTACTGATTTACCGCTATCATTTTGAGGTTATGCTTTAGAGACGACTGCATTCACGTTAAATACAGCACCATCTAAATCCGTTGAGATGACACCATATGATCTGTAGCTTGGTAAGAAACCCAAGTTGTCGTTTCTTAAAGTTTGGGGTTGCGATGCTTATGTGAAGAAACTTCAACCTGATAAGCTCGAACCCAAATCGGAGAAATGTGTCTTCATAGGATACCCAAAGGAGACTATTAGGTACACCTTCTATCACAGATCCGAAGGCAAGATATTCGTTGCTAAGAATGGATCCTTTCTAGAGAAGGAGTTTCTCTCGAAAGAAGTGAGTGGGAGGAAAGTAGAACTTGATGAGCTAACTGTACCTGCTCCCTTATTGGAAAGTAGTTCATCACAGAAATCAGTTCGAGTGATTCCTACACCAGTAAGTGAGGAAGCTAATGATGGTGATCATGAAACTTATGATCAAGTTACTACCGAACCTCATAGGTCATCCAGAATAAGATCCGCACCAGAGTGGTATGGTAATCCTATTCTGGAGGTCATGTTACTTGACCATGACGAACCTATGAACTATGAGGAAGCGATGATGAGCCCGGATTCCGCAAAATGGCTTGAGGCCATGAAATATGAGATGGGATCCATGTATGAGAACAAAGTGTGGACTTTGGTTGACTTGCCCGATGATCGGCAAGCCATAGAGAATAAATGGATCTTCAAGAGGAAGACTGACGCTGACGGTAATGTTACTGTCTACAAAGCTCGACTTGTTGCGAAAGATTTTTGACATCTCAAGGAGTTGACTATGATGAGACCTTCTCACCCGTAGCGATGCTTAAGTCCATCCACATCATGTTGGCAATTCCGCATTTTATGATTATGAAATTTGGCAAATGGATGTCAAAACTGCATTCCTTAATGGATATCTCAAAGAAGAGTTGTATATGATGCAACCAGAAGGTTTTGTCGATCCAAAAGGTGCTAGCAAAGTGTGTAAGCTCCAGCGATCCATTTATGGACTGGTGCAAGCATCTCAGAGTTGGAATATATGCTTTGATAATGTGATCAAAGCATATGGTTTTACACAAACTTTTGGAGAAGCCTGTATTTACAAGAAAGTGAGTGGGAGCTATGTAGCATTTCTAATATTATATGTGGATGACATATTGTTGATTGGAAATGATACTGAATTTCTGAATAGCATAAAAGGATACTTGAAGAAGAATTTTTCAATGAAAGACCTCGGTGAAGCTGCTTATATATTGGGCATCAAGATCTATAGAGATAGATCAAGACGCTTAATTGGACTTTCACAAAGCACATACCTTGATAAATTTTTGAAGAAGTTCAAAGTGGATCAAGCAAAGAAAGGGTTCTTGCCTGTGTTACAAGGTGTGGAGTTGAGTCAGACTCAATGCCCGACCACTACAGAAGATAGAGAGAAAATGAAAGGTGTTCCCTATGCTTCAACCATAGGCTCTATCATGTATGCAATGCTGTGTACCAGACCTGATGTGTGCCTTGCTATCAGTTTAGCAAGGAGGTGCCAAAGTAATCCAGGAGTGGATCACTGGACAGCGGTCAAGAACATCCGGAAATACTTGAAAAGGACTAAGGATATGTTTCTCGTATATGGAGGTGACAAAGAGCTTGTCGTAAACGGTTACGTCGATGCAAGCTTTGACACTGATCCGGATGACTCTAAGTCACAAACTGGAAACGTATTTATATTAAATGGTGGAGCTGCCAGTTGGTGCAGTTCCAAGCAGAGCATCGTGGCGGGATCTACGTGTGAAGCGGAGTACATAGCTGGTTTGGAAGCAGCAAATGAAGGAGTTCATATCCGATCTAGGTGTCATACCAAGTGCATCGGGTCCAATAAAAATCTTTTGTGACAATACTGGTGCAATTTCCTTGGCAAAGGAATCCAGATTTCACAATCGAACCAAGCACATCAAGAGATGCTTCAATTCCATCCGCGATCAAATGTTTATTGTTTCCTTATATTATGATAAATGTTTATTATTCATGCTAGAATTGTATTAACCGGAAACTTAGTACATGTGTGAATACATAGAAAACAGAGTGTCACTAGTATGCCTCTACTTGACTATCTCGTTAATCTAAGATGGTTAAGTTTCCTAGCCATGGACATGAGTTGTCATTTGATGAACGAGATCACATCATTAGAGAATGATGTGATTGACTTGACCCATCTGTTAGCTTAGCACTTTGATCATTTAGTTTATTGGTATTGCTTTATTCATAACTTATACATGTTCCTATGACTATGAGATTATGCAACTCTCGAATATCGGCGAAACACTTAGTGTGCTATCAAACGTCACAACATAAGTGGGTGATTATAAAGATGCTCTACAGGTGTTTCCGATGGTGTTTGTTGAGTTGGCGTAGATCAAGATTAGGATTTGTCACTCCGATTGTCGGAGAGGTATCTCTGGGCCCTCTTGGTAATGCACATCACTATAAGCCTTGCAAGCAATGTGACTAATGATTTAGTTGCGGGAAGTTGCATTACGTAACGAGTAAAGAGACTTGCCGGTAACGAGATTGAACTAGGTATGATGATACCGACGATCGAATCTCGGGCAAGTAACATATTGATGACAAAGGGAACAACGTATGTTGTTATGTGGTTTGACCGATAAAGATCTTCGTAGAATATGTAGGTACCGATATGAGCATCCAGGTTCCGCTATTGGTTATTGACCAGAGATGAGTCTCGATCATGTCTACATAGTTCTCGAACCCATAGGGTCCGCACGCTTAACGTTTGATGACGATCGGTGTTATGAGTTTATGTGTTTTGATGTACCGAAGGTAGTTTGGAGTCCCGGATGAGATCACGAACATGACGAGGAGTCTCGAAATGGTCGAGACATAAAGATTGATATATTGGATGACTTTATTCGGAAACCAGAATGGTTCCGATGTGTATCGAGTATTTACCAGAGTACCGGGGGGTCATCGGAACCCCCCGGGGGGTTATTGGGCCTCATGGGCCTATTGGTGGAAGAGAGGAGGCAGACCAAGGCAGGGCGCGCACCCCCTAGCCCAAACCGAATTGGACTAGGGGGTCGGCCCCCCTTTCCTTCTCTCCTCCCTCACCTTCCCCCCTTCTCCTTATTGGACTAGGAAAGGGGGCCGAATCCTACTTGGAGTAGGATTGCCCCTCCTAGGCGCGCCTCCTCCCCTTGGCCGGCCTCCTCCTCCCTCCCCCTTTATATACGTGGGAGGGGGAACACCAAAGTTTCTCTTCGCCGTGTGCGGTGCCCCCCTCCACAGAAACACACCTCGGTCATATCGCTGCAGTGCTTAGGCGAAGCCCTACGCCGGTAACTTCATCATCACCATCACCACGCCGTTGTGCTAACGAAACTCTCCCTCGACCTCAGCTGGATCAAGAGTTCATGGGATGTCATCAAGTTGTACGTGTGCAGATTGTGGAGGTGTCGTGCGTTCGGTGCTATATCAGTTGGATCGCGAAGACGTTCGACTACATCAACCGTGTTACTAAATGCTTCTGCTTTTCGTCTACGAGGGTATGTGGACACACTCTCCCCGCTCGTTGCTATTCTTCTCCTAGATAGATCTTGCGTGATCGTAGGGATTTTTTTTGAAATAATACGTTCCCCAACACCGACTGGCAGGCCGGCAGGCAGCCACAGGACGTGGAAATGGAGGGCGCCTCCTCTGACGAGCCAGCGCCACCCTCCTCTTCCTCCGCGGCACCCTCCCCCTCTGTTCCGCCCTTGACGGTGCATTGCACCCTGACCATCGGTGAGCCCCGTACCCATTATATGGACATGGTGCGGGAGGAGAGGGAGGAGCAGTTCCGGGAAGCGCAGGCCGACGCCAACTACAACCACAACCTCCTCCAGGAGCATCTGCAGGAGGAGGAGCAGGTCACCGCCGGCAGGGCAGTCGTTGTCGGTGTCAAAACTAGCAGATCTCGGGGTAGGGGGTCCCAAGCTGTGGATTCTCGGATCAATGGTAACAGGAACGAAGGAGACGATGTTTTACCCAGGTTCGGGCCCTCTTGATGGAGGTAAACCCTACGTCCTGCTCTTGTTTATATTGATGGAGTATCAAGTACAGAGTTCATCTACCTCGAGATCATATGTTGTGGTCTAAAACCTGAGGGTATGATGAATAATGTCATAATCATTTAGCGACTAGCCTGGCCTCGGCTTATATAATGTACCGGAGGCCTAGGATAACAAGAGTCCTAGTCGAATACGTTGGTGGAGAGGAGTCCTTGTCTTGATCATCAAGTCTTGTGGAATCTTCCTCGTGTGCGGCATGGGCTGCCCGAAGTGGCCCATGAGTGAACTGCCAAGGGGGTCCTCGGCCCGATCCAGCTGGTCGGGAGACAACGTGCTGAGTACCCCCTAGTCCAGGACGCCGTCAGTAGCCCCCTAAACCGGTCTTCAAGTTGGGGACGCTCCTCGATTCTTCCAAACTGTTCTTTATCTTCGGTCATCGGTCTTGAAAACTGGTTCAACAAATCTTCTTATTTTCGATTTTGAGGATCGCTGAAGTAAATCTGAAGAGTTTACACGTCGGGTATCATGAGGAGCCCCTTTAAGTTATCGGTCGTTATCAATGCCTTGTTATTTTTACGCCCGCCTCGGGTTTGAAGTGTTTCCTGTGCGGCGGTGTCCTCTCGTGTCTGAGCTCCAACGCCGGACTGCATTTGAGGTATCTTTTGCAGCCGAGCACCAACACCGGACCGCTTCCGAGCTTCAACGCTGGAATGTATCCGAGCTCCAACGATGGACTGTATCCGAGGTGTCATAGATTACCTTGGTCTTGAAAAAGTTTTAGCCGAGCTTAATGTCGTAAATGCCCTCTAAGGAGCCAGCCACTTGCATCCGAGCTATATGCCGAACTGCTTCCGAGGTGGCTCAGCACCTCGGTCATGCGCTGATTGTTTGCGGATTTTATTTCCAATGCATATAAATTTATTTGCTGACGAGATGTATGGCCAGTAGCCCTCAAGGTGTCTGTCGCCTAAAATCCGAGATGCACCTGAAGGAAAATATGAAACCGTTGATCCTAGTAGCTTCTGAGACTCAGGTCGTGAAATCGGCCGGAGGATTAACTCCTAGCTCGGCAGCATACATAGGAATAGGAACGCAGTGTAATATATTAGATGTAATAGTGATCGGCGGACAGGCCCTTGAGAGAGGGTTTTGAGAAGTCACCGTAATATATTAGCTTGATGGCGGATAAGTCCCAGATGGTACTTATTGTTGTCCGAAGACGCGTTTGCCCATAGTTCGGTCTAGCTGAACACTGAGCACTTTGAATTTTATGCAGTAGCCCCCGAGACACTGGTCGGCTGGCAACACCAGATCAGGGGATCGATACGCCCCTTTTAATATTAGTGAATGATAAGCCCGAAGCCCAGTAGCCCCCGAGCCTTAATGTGGGCACGGGTGGCCGAATTAAGGATCGATATCCTAAGTAAAATCACAAATTATGTGTAATGATTCTACGTATCCAAGTACTTTACATCATTAATGCTTGGATCCGCATTGTACAAAACTTTGTTGACCGACCATCGGCTTCAACCTCCTCGGCCAGAAGCCGGGGAGTGTTTGTCCTACTTTATAAAGTTGTTATAAGGCAAAGATTTATGTAAAACAAGGCAATCCGGCCATACGGTTTTATAAACAAAGGTACGCAGAGAGATATGAAACATCTTCCAAATAAAATAATCCCGCTATCGGTTCCTTTCTTTGGGTTGTCATGCTGATCATGATCATGAAACCTCACCTCCAATCAATGTGGGAGGAAAATATTGAGGATTTAGTTCGGGGAAAGTTCCCGAACTCTATGGTATTAATTAACCAAAATTTTCACTTCCGTCGTTGCCGACCAATTATATCCTTTAAGATCACTAGCTTTCGGCTTCACCTAGTCTAAGGTACTAACTCGGATGACCCGGTAGTAACAATCACAGAGGTGCTCCCTTCACCACCTAGCCGAACAATCAGGAACATACGGGTAAGCATAGGAGCCAGGCAACCCATGTTGGCCAAAATCTGAAGTCAAATTGATGCATATTTATGGCTTTATAACGATGATTACGGAAAGTAGCCCTCGTATATAAAATATGAACACCGATGATATATTTATTTTGACTCCGTTGCGACCGTTTATCACTTGGGAGTGTCCCATCGTCGGCTTCCACCCCCTTGTAGATACTACGCAGGGTGTTTCCGCAATAACAAGACAACCCTTAGACGACTTATCGGTGCCCGAAGGCGGTTGTGTTAGCAGAAATGAGGCAATCCGATATGCAGGCTTTATAACTTTCACTTAGTCATAGGAGCTTTAAACTGGGGAAGCTAGCTACGAGCCCCCGGTTAGTGTTTGTCACAGACCGAAGTCTAGCCATTATCACTTCGGCCAATGTTATGAAAGGCCCATCATTTAACACAGGGTAATCGGTATCGATCTATAGTTTGATACCGTCATCGGATCGCTAACCAGTTTACATCCATTGTGACAATCAGTTTTCGGCTTTCTCCACTGAGGTGCTTAACCATTTGAGCTGGAAGCACAATCGTAGTGGTTCTCCCTTTGCACACCTAGCCGAACAAAGCGGAACGTAGGAGGCAAGCACAGGAGCCGGGCAACCAAACTATTGACCAAAGACACGATTCGAAACCGATGCATATATAGCAATATCCGAGAATTTTTGTGCCGAATCTCTAAAGGTGTCCAACGCTGCACTATGAGATTATGCTGGAAACAAACAAATAGTTTAAAAGTGCCATAGGCTTGAAAAAACAAGAAACTTGAGTAAAAACTTGATGCCCGAACTAAATCAAGTCATTTGGTGCCAATCCAAAAATTGGTCTTACTTTTGTGCTTCTGTCGTGCATTAATATGACACATCCGATCTCAAGACTTCAAGCGGGTCAGCCTACGGCTGCAACCTCCTATCCCGAAGGCGGAGTACTGCTCGTTAGACCAGTTTAGCAAACTAAACTCGAGCGGCTAGAGAGAAAATGGGCTATCCGGCTATTGACCACACACTCGCGTCGAAAAAGGAGTGATAGAAAAAGATTTTGCAACGACTAGGAAGAAAACACATTTACTATAAAATGGCTCATATAAATTTAAGAGCCCCGAGTAAACTTGGGTAAAAGAATTTTATGTATAATGATTGTATGTACCGAAGTACTTATATCATATCTGTGTTCACCCGAACTTCTAAACGCGTCTTAACCGACCGTCGGCTTCTCCCTCTTCGGTCAAGGGCCAAAAAATGTTATGTACTCCACCTGTCGAGAATATCGACGGTGCTTCTGATAACCAGGCAATCAGGCCATAAGGCTGTAACAGACAAAGCGCGCTCAGGGAACTTATGCTATATTACTGACGGAGTGTAAGAAGCATCTTTGAAGAAAATATTACCCCCATCGATACCTTTCTTCGGTTGGTCATTGTTACTATGAGACTTGTGCAATAGCTTTTTGTACTCATGAGTTCCGTTGTGTGCCGACCATGATTCAAAACAATAAGAGCGCTAGCTTTCGGCTTCACCCAATCTGAGGTCCGAGCTCGGATGACCCGATCGTGACAATCGTAGAGGTGCTCCCTTTGCTCCCTAGCCGAACAATCGGGAGCGTAGGGGTAAACACAGGAGCAAGGCAACCCAACTTGCGAAACACTTAAGTCAACATGGTGCATATTGTGGCGTAATACATGAACAAGGAACGAAGCCATAAAGGTATAATCATATGCAAGAGGAAAGGCTTCATAAAAGAAGCCCCCAAGTAAACGGGGTATTTGAATTTGTCTGTCACAAACAAAGTTTTGACAAGGAGGTTTTTCACAAACAACTTTTTGCCAAAAAAGTATAATGCTTGGTCGAACCGAACAAAATTGAAAACTAAAAGTTTTTGAGCATGAAAGCGACTTAGCTGGTTAATGTGCTTGGTATTGACGACGCGGTTGGAGCTTACGGTGGGATGAGCTCCCAGCCCCCAAGCCGGTCCCGAGGTGGCAGAGCAAAGAGCTCGACGCTCCGAAGTGGCGACATAGCACGGCCGATGGAGGCCGGTAGTGTGACGCCGAAGTACCCGGCGTGGGTTAATAAAGTGATGATGAAGCCCCCGGTCCAGTCGAGGTGACGTGGTATGTCGATACGCCGAGGTGACAACGCTGCCCATTCCAGATCATTTACCTGTGCACAGAAGATAGTGCAAGCCGGAGATAATAGTAATAATAATAATAATTTTTTTAAAAAGGATGCATGATTAATAATTTATGCAAAGTGAGTAATAAAAGAAATATGGCATGTGTGCCGAACAGTCGATGAGGTAGAGCTCCCTCAGCGATGCCAAAGTCCCGAGGCAACCGAACATGTCGGTATGGCAATTCGGCCAACAAGGTGATCACGCGAGCTGATTTAGGCCGATTGGGACGATGACGTCGGCTTGCCGAAGTGACCGCGTGACGCAGTCGAAGTCGATTACCTACACATGTAAAATAGTGTAGTCCAACAATAATAATATAAATATATAAAAATCCTCGCGTAATTAATTTACGCAAAATAATTTATTTAAAGATATGTGGCTTAGCGCCAAAGTCAATGTCGATGCAGGGCGTCGGCGTGATGCGTTAAAGGCGTGGCAAAGCCGAACCAACACGCGACCGTCGTTAACGCGGCCACCATTTGATATACCTGTGTACAGATGATGGAACAAACTAGAGTAATAATTCCTCAGGAAAAATAAATCCAAACAAGCAAAAATTACTAAGCCTGGTTTTTTTGTTGTAACAATCCGAAGAAAGGTGACTCCCAAAATTGGGACTCGATCTGCACACCCATTGCCTGATGGGCGATAAAGCGACGGCAGGCGACGCTTGCAAAGGTTGGCTCGCCGAGGCAAAGCCCCAGGTCCAGCTAACGTGACGAAGCTGGTCAGCTGGTGACGCCGGAGTCACCGGAGTATGTTGATGAAGAAATAGCAAAGCCCCCGATCCAGCCGAGGTGTTGAAGCCTCCATGTCAGCCGATGAGTCGAAGCAGGTCGGCTGGTGACGCCGAAGTCACCGGAGTAGGTTTGATGAAGATATGGTGAAGCCCCCGGTCCAGCCGAGGTGACGGAGCGGGTCAGTATGGAGATGTTGCAGCTGCCATGTGAGCCGAGGTATTGAAGTAGTTCGGCGTGATGGACATCGGCTTGAAGAAGCAACAGTGCGGCCATGCCGACGCAGGTCAAAACTTGTGACGCGGTCAATGCCGGCTTGATGAAGTGACCATGCGGCGATGCGGTGTGCCCGCTCCATATGATCTGTAGGGTGGCGATGTTGGTGATGATTTATCCTTTGTGATTCTGAACTCTTTGTTTGGCTCGCCAAGATGATGATCCGAAGAAGTTGAGTTCGGCTCAACAAAGCGACGACGTGTCTAGTGCAGGTCTGCAACCGTGAAGCAATATTGCCGGACTGGTTTGACACCAGCATGATGGTGAAGATTACCTCCAAAAAGGAGCAAAATTCATGAGCATGTGTTCGGAAACAAAACACAATACCCTAGAAAGAGATTCTTCCAAAAATGTTGTCCAATATCTCATTCATGAAGAGAGTTGATCTCAGGTCGGATTCGTATTCGCGTAGAAAAGAGATCAGAAAAGTGATGCACTAATCGGAAGGTTCCAGGAGTTTGAACGGTTGGATCGAGCTGAAATTTTGAGAGGTGGTAGATATGGAAATGCCGCAGAAGATGAAAGGTTGGATCTTCCAAATAATCTCTGAGTTGGGCTCTGGAGACCATGCCCTAAACTCATCCTGATTCCCGTCCAGACTCGATAGGGCTCTGGTACGTCGGAGATCAGTGGAGATTGCTCCATTGGAATGTGACAAAATTTTAAATGGTTATTGTAGACTCAATTCCGCACAATTCCAACAAAGGAATCGTCAAAGAGATGCTCGAGGAGGTGGTGACAGCGGATACAAGTTTGCTGTCCGGAAGAACAGCACGGTCGCCCGAGGGAAATGTTGACGTTGAGCCCCCGGGCTTCAAGATGATTCCTCATGATAGATATCAGAGTTGATGTTTGATGAAGGCACTCGTCCAAACATGATGATTGGAGGTGGGGCACAGTCCTTGGTCAAGCCAAGGTGACCAGTCAAGCCGGCGACGAAGACGCCGACGTCACAGTTGATCTGCTGGCGAGCCATTGATCCTTTGTCGATCTCACAGCAGAACTCTCAATGAAAGCACCATTGTCGGTGTCAAAACCGGCAGATCTCAGGGTAGGGGGTCCCGAGATGTGGATTCTCGGATCAATGGTAACAGGAACGAAGGAGACGATATTTTACCCAGGTTCGGGCCCTCTTGATGGAGGTAAAACCCTACGTCCTGCTCTTGTTTATATTGATGGAGTATCAAGTATAGAGTTGATCTACCTCGAGATCATATGTTGTGGTCTAAAACCTGAGGGTATGATGAATAATGTCATAATCATCAAGCGACTAGCCTGGTCTCGGCTTATATAATGTACCGGAGGCCTAGGATAACAAGAGTCCTAGTCGAATACGTTGGTGGAGAGGAGTCCTTGTCTTGATCATCAAGTCTTGTGGAACCTTCCTCGTGTGCAGCATGGGCTGCCTGAAGTGGCCCATGAGTGAACCGCCATGGGGGTCCTCGGCCCGATCCAGCTGGTCGGGAAACGGCGTGGTGAGTACTCCCTAGTCCAGGACACCGTCAGTCGCGCCGGAGGCGGATCTGGCGGAGCAGGAGTGCGACGACGACATGGGTGAAGTGTTGTTCGGCGACACTAACGAGGATTAAATCACCGAGAGTGCGCCCCGGCGCCATGACCATGAAGAAGTCAACACGTCTGCAGGCGCCGCAGACAGCGAAGAAGATTAGTCCACGGTAGGTCGCCGCCGCTCGTGTCCCAGGAAGGCCACCGCTCCTCCCCTCCCATCGACGCCAAGCTTGGTGGGCTCAACATATTTGGCTGATTAGTCTCTTGGTGGCGACATGGAGGCGGGCAGCTTCAGTTCCAGGGGCTTCGGAGGTGGAGGTCATGGATGCAGAATTGGAGAGCGTTGAGGTGGAGCTGGAAAAGGCGGAACTTTCGTTCTCTTGGTTCATGGCCAGACGCTGGCGATCATTTAGATTATGTATTAATTATTGGAAATATGCTCTAGAAGCAATAATAAAGTAGTTATTGTTATATTTCCTTAATCATGATAAAGGTTTATTATTCGCGCTATAATTGTATTGATCGGAAACTTAAATACATGTGTTAATACATAAACAAGTACCATGTCCCTAGTGAGCCTCTACTAGACTAGATTGTTGATCAAAGATGGTTAAGGTTTCCTAACCATAGACATGAGTTGCCATTTCATAACGAGATCATATCATTAGTAGAATGATGTGACGGACAAGACCCATCCGTTAGCATAGCATATGATCGTTTAGTTTATTGCTACTGTTTTCTTAATGTCAAATACAAGTTCCTTCGACCATGAGATCATGCAACTCCCGGAATCTAGAGGAATACCTTGTGTGTCTCAAACGTCACTTCGTAACCGAGCGACCATAAAGGTGCTCTACAGGTATCTCCGGAGGTGTCTGTTGAGTTAGCATGGATTGAGATTGGGATTAGTCATTCCGTATGACGGAAAGGTATCTCTGGGCCCTCTCAGTAATACAACATCACAAGAAGCTTGCAAGCAAAGTGACTAAAGAGTTAGTTACAAGATGATGTATTACAGAATGAGTAAAGAGACTTGCCGGTAACGAGATTGAACTAGGTATGGAGATACCGACGATCGAATCTCGAGCAAGTAACATACCGACAGACAAAGGGAACTACATATGTTGTCATAAAGGTTTGATCGATAAAGATCTTCATAGAATATGTAGGAACCAATATGGGCAACCAGGTCCCGCTATTGGTTATTGACGGAGAAGCGTCTCAGTCATGTACATCATTCTCGAACCCATAGGGTCCGCACGCTTAACGTTCGTTGACGATATAATACTATATGAGTTATGTTTGTTGGTGACCGAATGATGTTCGGAGTCCCGGATGAGATCACATACATGATGAGGAGCTCCTAGATGGTCCGAAGGTAAAGATTGATATATAGGATGCTAGTATTTGGTCTCCGGAAGGGTTTTTGAATGCACCGGAGTATTATCGGATCACCGAAAGGAGTTCCCGAAGGCCACATGAGCTTATTGGGCCAAACGTGCCAACGAGGGAGAGCACACCAGCCCACATGGGGCTGGCACATCCCCACCTCATGGCCGCCGGCCCTAGGGAAGGAAAGGGGGGCGCCTAAGGCAGGCACCGGCCCCCCTCCTGACTTCTCCTCCGCTCCTTAGGAAGGAAAGGGAGGCCGTGCCCTAGGGCAGCCGCCGGCCCCCTTGGGGCACGCTTAGGGATGCCTCCCCTCCACCTCCACCTATATATATATATATATATATATATATATATATATATATATATCTGTGTGTGTGTGAGGAGGGGAGGGGAGCCACACACCATGAATCCCCAAGCCATGTGTCGGCGCCCCCTCTCCCTCTAGTTCATCCTTTGTACAAAAATCGTTGTGCTTGGCGAAGCCCTGCGGAAATAGTTTCACCACCACCATCATCACGTCGTCGTGTTGCGGAACTCATCTACTACTTCGCCCCTCTTGGTGGATCAAGAAGGCGAGGACGTCATTAAGCTGAACGTGTGCTGAACGTAGAGGTGCCATGCGTTCGGTGCTTGATCGAAACGGATCATGAAGGTGAACGACTACATCAACCGCGTTGATAAATGCTTGCGCTTAGCGATCTACAAGGGTATGTAGATGCTCTCTCCCTCTCGTAGCTATGCATCTCCATGGATAGATCTTGCGTGTGCGTAGAAATTTTTTGTTTTCCATGCAACGTTCCCCTATAGTGGCATCATGAGCTAGGTCTATGTGTAGATGATATGCACGAGTAGAACACAAAGGAGTTGTGGGCAGTGATGTTCATATTTCTTAGCACCAATGTCTTATTTTGATTTTGCGGTATTGTCGGATGAAGCGGCTCGGACTAGCCTTACATGTCCAAGTACATGAGACCGGTTCCACCGACTAACATGCAACTTCTTTTGCATAAAGGTGGTTGGCGGGTGTCAGTTTCTCCCACTTTAGTTGAATCTAATTTGACTACGGCGGTCCTTGCAGAAGTTTAAATTGCAACATGGTAATCACCGTTGTGGTTTTGCGTAGGTAAGAACGGTTGTTGCTAGTTGCTCGTAGCAGCCACGTAAAACTTGCAACAACAAAGTAGAGGACGTCTAACTTGTTTTTGCAGGTTGTGTTGCGATGTGATACGGTCAAGATGTGATATGATATATGTTGATGTATGAGATGATCATGATTTGTAATAAATTCATGACTTGCATTTCGATGAGTTCGAGAACCGGCAGGAGCCTCAGGGTTGTCTTTAATTATTATATGACCTATGTGTCAATCACTAAGTGCCATGTAATTGCTTTACTTTATCTCTACACATTATCAATAGTTGTAGGAGCAATAGTTGGAGAGATGACCCCGACGCAACGATGGAGATCAAGGTGTCGCGGTGACGATGGAGATCATGTCGTTGCTTTGGAGATGGAGATCAAAAGCACAAGATGATGATGGCCATATCATGTCACATATTTTCATTGCAAGTGCTGTTTAACCTTTATGCATCTTATTTTGCTTAGAACGGCGGTAGCATTATAAGATGATCCCTTCACTTAATTTCGAGATAAAAGTGTTCTACCTAAGTATGCACCATTGCTAAAGTTCGTCATTTCGAAGCACCTCGTGATGATCGGGTGTGATAGACTATATGTTCAATGGGTGTAAGCCAGTTTTTCACATGCAGAGTACTTGGGTTAAACTTGACGAGCCTAGCATGTACAGACATGGTCTCGAAACACTGGAGACCGAAAGTTCGAACGTGAGTCATATAGTAGATATGATCAACATGGAGATGTTCACCATTGAAGACTACCCTATCTCACGCGATGATCGGACATGGGTTAGTTGATTTGGATCATGTATCACTTAGACAATTTCAGGGATGTTGGTTTAAGTGTGAGTTCATAAGTAATTTGATTATTTGAACTAAAATTTATCATGAACTTAGTCCTAATAGTTTTTGCAAATCTATGTTGTAGATCAATGGCCCGTGCTACCGTTCCCTTGAATTTTAATGCGTTCCTAGATAAGGCTAAATTGAAAGATGATGGTAGCAACTACATGGACTGGGTCCGTAGTTTGAGGATTTATCCTCATTGCTGCACAGAAGAATTATGTCCTTGATGCACCGCTAGGTGACAGGCCTGCTACAGGAGCTGATGCAGAAGTTGCGAACATCTGGCAGGCTCGATCTGACGACTACTCGCTAGTTCAGTGTGCCATGCTTTACGGCTTGGTACTGGGACTTCAAAAGCGTTTTGAATGCCACAGAGCATATGAGATGTCCCAAGAACTGAAGTTAATATTTCAAGCGAATGCTTGGGTTGAGTGATATGAAGTCTCCAACAAGTTCTTTAGTTGTAAGATGGAGGAGAACAGTTCTGTTAGTGAACACATACTCAGAATGTCTGGGTACCACAACCACTTGACTCAGTTGGGAATTGATCTTCTAGCTGAGAGTGTTATTGATAGAGTTCTTCAGTCACTGCCACCAAGCTACAAATGCTTCGTGACGAACTATAATATGCAAGGGATGGAGAAAACAATTCCTGAGCTCTTTGCGATGCTTAAGGCCGCAGAGGTAGAAATCAAGAAAGAACATCAAGTGTTGATGGTTAACAAGACCACCGATTTTAAGAAAAAGGGTAAGGGAAAGAAAGGGAACTTCAAGAAGAACGGCAAGCAAGTTGCTGCTCCCGTGAATAAGCCCAAAGCTGGACCCAAACCGGAAACTGAGTACTTCTACTGCAAGGGAAATGGTCACTGGAAGCGGAACTGCCCCAAGTACTTGGCAGATAAGAAGGATGGCAAAGTGAACAAAGGTATACTTGATATACATGTTATTGATGTGTTCCTTACTAATGCTTGTAGTAGCACCTAGGTATTTGATACTAGTTTGGTTGCTCATATTTGTAGCTAGAAATAGGAGCTGCATAATAAAGGAAGATTGGCTAAGGACGAGGTGACGATGCGCGTCGGGAATGGTTCCAAGGTTGATGTGATCACCGTCGGCACGCTACCTCTACATCTACCTTCAGGATTAGTTTTATACCTTCAAAATTGTTATTTGGTGCCAGCGTTGAGCATGAACATTATATATGTATCTTGTTTATTGCGAGACGGTTATTTATTTAAGTCAGAGAATAATGGTTGTTCTGTTTATATGGGTAACATATTTTATGGTCATGCACCCTTAGTGAATGGTCTATTCTTGTTGAATCTCGACCGTAGTGATACACATATTCATAATATTGATGCCAAAAGATGCAAAGTTGATAATGTGGAGGTAACGTAGCAATAATTCAAAATGTTCTTACGTGTCACCAAGATCAATCTAGGAGATGCTAGCAACGAGAGAGGGAGTGCATCTTCATACCCTTGAAGATCGCTAAGCGAAAGCGTTACAAGCAACGCAGATGATGGAGTCGTACTCACGGTGATTCAAATCGTGGAAGATCCGATCCAGTGCCGAACGGACGGCGCCTCCGCATTCAACACACGTACAACCCGGGGAAGTCTCCTCCTTCTTGATCCAGCAAGGGGAGAGGAGAAGTTGAGGGAGAGCTCCGGCAGCGCGACGGCGTGGTGGTGGAGCTTGCAGTTCTCTAGCAGGGCTTCGCCAAGCACTACGGAGAAGGAGGAGGTGTTGGAGAGGGGGAGGGGTTGCGCCAGGGGAAGGATGTGGCAGCCCTCCCACCCCCACTATTTATAGGGGAAGGGGAGAGCCCCCCCCCCCCCCCCCCCCCCCATTTTTATGGGGGAGGGGAGGGCCCCCCCCCCCCCCCAGATCCCATATACAAGGGGGGCGGCCAAGGGGGGACTTGCCCCCCAAGTCAGGTGGGAGGCGCCCCCACCCCCTAGGGTTTCTAACCCTAGGCGCCTAGGGTCCCTTGGGGGGTGTCGATGTCAAAACCGGCGGATCTCGGGTAGGGGGTCCCGAATTGTGCGTCTAAGGTCGATGGTAATAGGAGACATGGGACACAATGTTTATCCAGGTTCGGGCCCTCTCTATGGAGGTAATACCCTACTTCCTGCTTGATTGATCTTGATGAATATGAGTATTACAAGAGTTGATCTACCACGAGATCATAATGGCTACACCCTAAAATTCTAGCATGTCATTATGAGGATATATGTCTACGGACCTAGTCCTCCGGTTTATATATACACCGGAGGGATCTAGGGTTACATAAGGTCGGTTATAGAGAAAGGAATCTTCATATTTGGATGCCAAGCTTGCCTTCCATGCCAAGGAAAGTCCCATCCGGACACGGGTAGAGTCTTTGGTCTTTGTATCTTCACAGCTCACCAGTCTGTCTCATGTCCAATAGGTCGGACGCTCGAGGACCCCTTAGTCCAGGACTCCCTCAGTAGCCCCTGAACCAGGCTTCAATGACGATGTGTCCGGCACGCAGATTGTCTTTCGCATTGCAAGGTGGGTTCCCCTTTCCGAATACTCCAAGTCTTTGGACGTGACGAACATGTCCGGATCTGCAACACAAGTACCAGGCACAACCGCAGAGAGTATAATATATCACAAGTCCAATCCGCCGACAACTTTTTGTAAGGTGACATCATGTTTGCCCGGTCATTATTAATCGTTTCTTGTCCTGCCCTTCCACGTTTCGAGGCGCGGTTTTTATTGGCACGTCTTGTCGAAGCAGAGATCGTGTCCCCTTATTGTGGGATTCTCATCAATACGAGCGTGGGTAACCCAACCGTTCCATTGGTATGATTCCTTAGGAATAGGCAGGTTTTCAGGCTTAGGAGGAGGCGGTCGATATCCGCTGCCTTTATAAAGGAGCCAAGGGCCGTCTTATTTTACGCTGACCCTTTCCTCAGCCCTTTCAACTTCGAGTTCTAGCACCCAAGGTTCGACTTCATTGCTTCAAGCTTCCCAATCATGTCCAGACCCAGCCCACAGGGCCGATGGGTGGCTTCCTCTGTTACAGAGGAGGACATTGGGAGCTTTGTGCGGCCATATACCTGACCGCGGAGATCCCCCACAGGCTTCCTGCTCAAGGACAGGTTATTCCTACTCCCAGATCCGGTGAGAGGGTTGTATTCATCTCCCACTTCCTGCGAGGGCTAGGATTCTCTCTCCATCCCTTCATCCCGGGGCTCATGTTTTACTACGGACTAGATTTTCATGATCTAGCCCCAGACTCTTTCCTTCACATCTTGATGTTCATTATCACGTGCGAGGCCTTTCTCCGTATTCCCCCACACTTTGGATTATGGATCAAGACCTTTAGTGTGACACTGAAGGTAGTCGACGGGGAACAAGCGGAGTGCGGAGGTGCTACAGTGAGCAAGCTTACCAATGCTCCCTGGCCAAAAGGCTCTTTCACCAAAACTCCCAACCTATGGCAGCGAGAGTGGTTTTACGTCACTGAACCCAGCGGTACCAAGTGGGCGGCTATACCGGCGTTTCGATCTGGCTCTCCATTATAGGTTGCATCATGGATTAATAAGGGGCTGGACTGGGGGTCAATTGACGAAGTGCAGACTCTACGGAGCCGCATCCGGAGCCTCCTTGAGAAGGACATCGGTCTTTTCAACATGATCCAGGTAATGCTGGTCTAACGGGTCCTGCCGTGCCAGCGACGGCCTCTCCGCATGTGGGAGTTTAATCCGGAAGGACCACAGACCCTCCAACACTTCTTCGGTACTACGCACAAAGGAATGTGGAAGTTGTTTTTCGGGAAACGAAAATAGTGGCCGGACACCATTGAGGACATCGGCCTCGACTGCGACCATCCGAATACCTCGGTACACGCTCGACTCTTGAACAATTTTAGCTATGCATGCTGTAATATGATACTGACCAGAATATCTTCTTCCAGGGCTGGATAAAGAAAGCAGAGCGAATTAGGTGTGGCCCCCCTTCCCGAAGACTCAGCAGATCCCGTATTAACAAGGATGCTGGCCCCGACACTGTACCATATGCCTATGAAGGAGGACAAGACGGAGAGCGGGAGGACCGAAGGTGGCCTCCATCCTGAAGGTATATTAGATGTTGTGTACGGGGAGATCAAAATCCCATCGCCCGAAGACAAAAGTAAAGGAGAAGCCAACATTCCTTCTCCCCATGGTAAGAAAAGGATCGTCTCCGAAGATTAGGAGGAAAAGGCTCCTAAGAGAGGCAAGATGCCCCTGTCGGGCGGCTCGGGCTTGGAGGAGGACGTCATCGCGCAGTCCCCCGGCGAGGGCAAGCCTTTAGCCAAATCATAAGTGAACGAGGGTGTTTTAAACATATCTCGTTCCTCTACTGTCACCAGGGTAACATCTAGAATATATGTTTTTGCAGCTCGGCACACAGTCTTTTTCAACAATCTTCTTCCTCGGGGGATCTTCTCCCGGAGAAGATGGAAAGCAAGACGCCTCCACCGGTCTCCTCGCCCAATAGGGTGGACGACTTCGAGGTGTTGTCCTGGAGGGTCTCTCCTGATAAACAAGTGGTGCGAGGGATGATGAAGACACTAACCGAAGGTGATACTTCGGTAGCCCAGGGTCCGGGGCCAACAATAAAGGCCCTGGACTGTCCGGCTTACAGCTGGAGACAACTCCAGGGACGAATGAGCGGATCCCTTGGAAGGGAGGCCGTGCTGCTACAGCAGCTTCCGGGGATCCAGAAGCGCCGAATATATTGACGAACATGCTGCGACAAGCGTCCGTCTTCAAGGACCATCGTACCTTGATGGGTACGATGGTTGAAAAGGTCCTATCCGCGAAAAGCGGATTGAATGAGGCATTTACAAGCCTGCTAAGAGGCTTCGAGGTTTGTACTATAATGTTTTCGATTGTGTTTTATTCACAAAATACTCCTGTGTATAGATAGTAGCCCTGAGACTCTGATTGGCTTCCCAAGGTAAGCGATCAGAGGATCAAAAAGATATGTCCAGGAAATAATCTGACTACTTGGAACACAGGTTGTTACCTCCTCGGCTACTGCCCAAACCACAGAGGTTGCAGATCTGCAGCGGAAGATTGATGAGGCGGATGATGACATCACGCTTATCAACATGCGGCTTGACGAGGCGCAAGGTATGTTTTTGGGGCAGTCAGTATATGTATGTATGATAACATGAGCACAAAGCTAGAATTGTATATTGAGACACGCATAACTACAAATGGTGCTACTGCGGTGGAGGCCCTTCGGGCTGAATTTGTCCTCGCCAAGGAGCAAGCCTGGATGAGTAATTCGGCTGCCAATAAGGCGGCTGATGAGTTAAAACCGAACAGGTTGCTCGGCGCCAGTGTGAGGAGAGAATTTATATCATGGTGCGCGAGCTAAAGGAAACCATTGTCCAGTGCTAATTCCTCGAGAGGGATAACAAAGCCAAAGTGGCCGATCTCAGCAAGGCCTTACAAGAGGCGAAAGAAGCACGATCTGAATCTAGAGCGCCTCGGGAAGAGATCCGGCAAGCTGGGGAGATAGCGGCTGGTAAGCCTTTCTTATTACAGATGAAATTCGGCGATCCGAAGTATTCCCCGCTTAATCAAATGTGGAGCTCTCCGGACGCATTCTTGGACCTGCCGAAGAGCGCCTCCGATGCGGCGCAATTTTACCAAGCGCAGGAAGGGTGTGCAACGGAGAAGCTTTTTTGGTCACAATTCTGCATGCCAAAGTGTCCGTTGTTGCTGAATGAACAGATGGCCCAGTGGGCTGAGCTCGATAGGATATCCAGTTCTGCTATGAAGGACGTCATAGTCCGGGTATGGCCTATTGAGCCAATTTTGGATAGTTATTTCGGTTTGGTGCAACGACTTGTTGATGTGGTGCCACGTATCGACGCCGTTAAGCGTTCAACGTGCATTGAAGGTGCACGGATGGCCTTTGCCCACGTCAAGACATACTAGGCGAAGATGAAGGCCACCGACATTGCAGCGAAGAGTCCCCCCAAGGGCAAGGACCATCACGCACCAGAGCATTATTTCGAGGACGTCTTAGAGGGTGCCCGATTGATAGAGGGTTGGTGCTCAAAGCACATGACATTCGAATAAAATGTGTTGAAATTGTAAAATACAATATTATGGTAATGTTATGATATTTTCTTATAAGCTTTGGTTCCTCCTGTGCAGTCGTTTTTGTATAATCTGAAAGTTTTCCAGTCGTCGGCTTCAGCCCCCTCGTAGAAAATATGGGGGTGTTCGGAAAAGCACTTGATCACTCTTAACCCAATGTCTTGGTACATGAAGGAGGTGTCAATGAGGCGAACTAGGCAATCGAACTATAGGACGTTAACACTTTCACTTAGCCATAGGAGTTTTATGGTGGGTCTACGATATAGACCCTGGTATGTACGCGGTTATCCCAATATGGTGCGTTACATGTATGACCTAAAGAAAGGTCCTTCGTGTAATACGGAGGGAATCGCAAAGGACTCCGATAAGTCGTCGAGTGGTTGACCAGCTCTCGCTGCATCATGATAGTCAGTTTTCGGTTTTCTCTACTGAGGTGTTTGACTAGATGAACCGGAAACACAATCGCAGTAGTTCTCCCTTTACTACCTTAGCCTATAGAGCGGAATGTAAGGTAGTAAGCACAGGAGCCGGACAACCCAACTATTGACCCAAGACATGATTCGGAGCTGATGCATATAAGGCCAAACTCGCGACGCCGAAGTATGCTATAAAGCTGTTAGGACTTGTTGGCAATTTATTTTGTTCCCATATCGAGCCCCTCGCGAGTTATGTCGGGGTGTGTGAAATAACACAAGGGGCAAAATTCAGTTCTTTAGAGAAAAGTGAATACTGGATACGGATTATGTTCACTAGAACTTGAGTGCTATGCCAATCATCGTTTTGTATATAATAACGCCACGACCCTGGCTATTTGACATGCCAGGGGTCGACGACTGAGGAAGAAGGCACTTTATAGGCTCGCAAAAATAGAGAGTGTGGTCTACAAAAAGTTGTTTCGGACCTCCTGTCGCACGTCTGCGCTGCCTTTCCTCGGTGAAGGGGCTCCTTAACAGGAGTACCCTTTGGGTGAATGTACAAACCCGAACTCCGATAGAGTCGGTGAGATGACCAGCCTTTGAGTCACCTGTGGTAAAGGATAATGAAAAAGAGAGAGTAGTTAGAAAAGAAAAAAAGAAGGAGATTACGGGAGTACTTGTAGGCCCGTCCATATTGTGCTTCCGCCGATGCCCATGGTATTTTAAGCGCATAATTATGTATGTGCGGTACAGATTTCGCGGGTGTATGAGGCGGACGGCAGAAGCCGAACTGCTAGTCCAGCTCCAAAATTGGTCGGTCCTGCTAAATGGAGACTGGCGGCTTAATGGCCGACAAGGTATGCGGTTTAATAAGACCGCTTTGTACCTCGGCTGAAGTAACCGTGGTATGATCCTCAGTCCGGAGGGAGTGCTTCTCATGCTCCCCTGTAGAGGTGTGCATCACGTATACCATGTTCACTATTTTTTACTTCGGGGGGAAATTGCTTCTGACCCCCGATATTTGGTTGGTGAGTCTCTTCGTCATCGCTATCACCGGGCGGCCTCTTCCCCTTGTGTTCGGCATTGAGCTTGCCGGCCTGCTTGAAGACCAAACAGCTTCTGTTTGTGTGATTGGCTGGTTTATCGAGGTTGCCATGAATCTAGCAGGGCCGATCCAATATCTTGTCTAAATTGGATGGTCCGTCTCTGTTTGCCTTGAATGGCTTTTTCTGTTGACCGGGTTTGGGGCTGCTGAACCCGACGTTGACCGTTGTGTCGTGCGTTCTTTCATTATCATTGTGACGTTTATGTTTGCTGCGTCGTGTCTTGCCATTGCCGTCTCGGACTTCGGAAGTTCCCGGATCGCTGGCGATGTTGCTTCTACGAGCGAGCCAGCTGTCTTCTCCCGCGCAAAAGTAGGTCATTAGGGTGGTAAGGGCTGACATGGGTTTTGTTTTTTCTTGAGCGATGTGGCTGGCGAGCCACTCGTCCCGGACGCTGTGTTTGAAGGCCGCTAGGGCTTCCGCGTCTGGACAGTCGACGATTTGGTTCTTTTTAACTAAGAACCTAGTCCAGAGCTTCCTGGCTGACTCTCCGGGCTGCTGGACAATGTGACTTAAGTCATCGGCATCTGGTGGCCAGACATATGTACCTTCGAAGTTGTTGTGGAAGGCGTCTTCCAAATCCTCCCAACTGCCAATGGAGTTTCCAGGCAGGCTGTTTAGCCAGTGCCGAGCTGGCCCTTTTAGTTTTAGTGGGAGGTATTTGATGGCATGAAGGTCATCTCCGCGGGCCATATGGATATGGAGGAGGAAATCCTTTATCCATACCGCGGGATCAGTTGTTCCATCATATGATTCGATATTCACGGGTTTAAACCCTTCTGGGAATTCGTGCTCCATTACTTCGTCTGTGAAGCAAAGAGGGTGTGCGGTGCCTCTATATTGGGCCATATTGCAACGTAGCTCCGATGGAGTCCGTTGATATGTCTCCAATGTATCTATAATTTTTGATTGCTCCATGCTATGTTATCTACTATTTTGGGCAATATTGGGCTTTATTATCCACTTTTATATTATTTTTTGGACTAACCTATTAACCGGAGGCCCAGCCCAGAATTGTTGTTTTTGCATATTTCAGTGTTTTGAAGAAAAGGAATATCAAACGAAGTCAAAACGGAACGAAATCAACTAGAGAAGTTATTTTTGGAAGGAAAGCTACCGGAAAAGCTTGGAGTGCACATCAGGAAAGAAGGAAGGTGCCCATGAGCGTGGGGGCGCGCCCCCCTTCCTCATGGCCCCCTCTTCAGTCCACCGACGTGCTTCTTTCACCCATATATACCTACGTATCCTAAAACTTCCAGAAAGCACAATAGATCGGGAGTTCCGCCGCCAGAAGCCTCCGTGGCCACCGAAAGCCAATATAGACCCGTTCCGGCACCCTGTAGGAGGGGGCAATCCTTCTCCGGTGGCCATCTTCATCATCCCGGTGCTCTCCATGACGAGGAGGGAGTAGTTCTCCCTCGGGGCTGAGGGTATGTACCAGTAGCTATGTGTTTGATCTCTCTCTCTCTCTCTCTCGTGTTCTTGAGGTGATACGATCTTGATGTATCGCGAGCTTTGCTATTATATTTGGATCCTATGATGTTTCTTCCCCCCTCTACTCTCTTGTAATGGATTGAGTTTCCCCTTTTAAGTTATCTTATCGGATTGAGTCTTTAAAGATTTGAGAACACTTGATGTATGTCTTGCCGTGGATATATGTGGTGACAATGGGATATCACATGATTCACTTGATGTATGTTTTGGTGACCAACTTGCGGGTTCCTCCCATGAACCTATGCATATGGGTTGGCACACGTTTTCGTCGTGATTCTCCGGTAGAACTTTGGGGCACTCTTTGAGGTCCTTTGTGTTGGTTGAATAGATGAATCTGAGATTGTGTGATGCATATCGTATAATCATACCCACAGATACTTGAGGTGACATTGGAGTATCTAGGTGACATTAGGGTTTTGGTTGATTTGTGTCTTAAGGTGTTATTCTAGTACGAACTCTAGGGCTGTTTGTGACACTTATAGCAATAGCCCAATGGATTGATTGGAAAGAATAACTTTGAGGTGGTTTCGTACCCTATCATAATCTCTTCGTTCGTTCTCCGCTATTAGTGACTTTGGAGTGACTCCTTGTTGCATGTTGAGGGATATTTATGTGATCCAATTATGTTAGTATTGTTGATGGAACTTACACTAGGGAAAGTATGAACTCTAGGCCTTGTTTCCTATCATTGCAATACCATTTACGCTCACTTTTATCATTAGTTACCTTGCTGTTTTTATAATTTCAGATTACAAATACCTTTATCTACCATCCATATACCACTTGTATCACCATCTCTTCGCCGAACTAGTGCACCTATACAATTTACCATTGTATTGGGTGTGTTGGGGACACAAGGGACTCTTTGTTATTTGGTTGCAGGGTTGCTTGAGAGAGACCATCTTCATCCTACGCCTCCTACGGATTGATAAACCTTAGGTCATCCACTTGAGGGAAATTTGCTACTGTCCTACAAACCTCTGCACTTGGAGGCCCAACAACGTCTACAAGAAGAAGGTTGTGTAGTAGACATCAAGCTCTTTTCTGGCGCCGTTGCCGGGGAGGTGAGTGCTTGAAGGTATATCTTTAGATCTTGCAATCGAGTCTTTTAGTTTGTTGTTTTATCACTAGTTTAGTTTATAAAAGAAAACTATAAAAAATGGAATTGAGTTTGTCTCATACGCTTCACCTTTTTAATATCTTTCATGAGTATGATGGAAAGGATAATTGTGCTCAAGTGCTAGAAGAAGAAATCTATAAAATGTTTGGCACTAAATATTTGAATGATGGGCATGATTGCAATGTTGTTAGTATGAATTCATTGAATATCCATGATGCTAATGATATGCAAAGCCACAAGCTTGGGGAAGCTATATTTGATGAAGATGATATTTTTTGTCCCCCAAGTTTTGATGAGAAAATTTATTATGATGAAAGCATGCCTCCTATTTATGATGATTATATTGATGAAAGTGGATTTGGAGAGGTCATGACTTTAATTTGTGATGAATCCACTATTCCGGAAGAGGTTCCAATTGATTATGAGAACAAAGTTGCTATCTATGATGATTATTGTGATGACTTGTATGCTATAAAGAATAATGATAACCATGAAAATTGTCATCATGATTTTAGTTTTCAATTGGATTATGCCTCACATGATAATTATTTTGTTGAGTTTGCTCCCACTACTATTAATGAGAAGAATTTTGCTTGTGTGGAGAGTGATAAAATTTCTATGCGTATGCATCATGAAAATAATGCTTTAGGTGATGGTTATATTGTTGAATTCATTCATGATGCTATTTAAAATTATTATGAGGGAGGAACATATGCTTGTAGGAATTGCAATAATATCAAGTTTCCTCTCTATGTGCTTAAAATCTTGAAGTTATGCTTGTTTTGCTTTCCTATGCTAGTTGATTATTGTTCCCATAAATTGTTTGCTCACAAAATCCCTATGCATAGGAAGAGGGTTAGGCTTAAATGTGCTAGTCATATTCGTCATGATGCTCTCTTTATGTTACAATTCTTATCCTTTATGTGAGCATCATTGAAATCATCATGCCTAGCTAGGGGCGTTAAACGATAGCGCTTGTTGGGAGGCAACCCAATTTTGTTTTTGTTCCTTGCTTTTTGTTCCTGTTTAGTAATAAATAATTCATCTAGCCTCTGTTTAGATGTGGTTTTATGCTTTTAATTAGTGTTTGTGCCAAGTAGAACCTTTGGGAAGACTTGGGGAAAGTCTTGTTGATCATGCTGTCAAAAACAGAAACTTTAGCGCTCACGAGAATTGCTGCCATTTTTATTTGGAGAGTGCTATTTAGTTAATTCTTTTTTCAGGTTATTAATATATAAATTAGTCAGGTCTACCAATTTATTTGGGAATTTTATGAGTTCCAGAAGTATACGTTTGATCCAGATTAGTACATACTGTTCTGTTTTTGACAGATTCTGTTTTTCATGTGTTGTTTACTTATTTTGATGAATCTATGGCTAGTAAAATAGTTTATAAACCATAGAGAAGTTGGAATACAGTAGTTTTAACACCAATATAAATATATAATGAGTTCATTACAGTACCTTGAAGTGGTGATTTATTTTCTTATACTAACGGAGCTTACGAGTTTTCTGTTAAGTTTTGTGTTGTGAAGTTTTCAAGTTTTGGGTAAAGATTCGATGGACTATGGAATAAGGAGTGTAAATAGCCTAAGATTGGGGATGCCCATGGCACCCCAAGGTAATATTCAATGATAGCCAAGAGCCTAAGCTTGGGGATGCCCCGGAAGGCATCCCCTCTTTCGTCTTCGTTCATCGGTAACTTTACTTGGAGCTATATTTTTATTCACCACATGATATGTGTTTTGCTTGGAGCGTCAATTTATTTTGTTAAGATTTGCTTGATGTTATTTATAAAAATGTTTTGCATCTTTTATTTCAATAAAAGTGGCATTGATAGCCTTTACTATGCCTATGTTACAAGTATACATGTTGCTGTTTGAAAACAGAAAGTTTACCGCTGTTGCAATAATTCCCTAGAAAAGTCAGAATGTGATAAAATGTTGAAACCTTTTGCATATTAAGATCTGATAAATTTACTACAGTGGGAATTTTATTTAATAATTTTTGGAGCTAGGGGAGTATGGATGTTGCTGCATTCTTTACAGACTGTCCTGTTTAGGCAGATTGCTGTTATGTTTGCATTGTTTGCATATGTTCGCTTCTTTAATGATTCTATTTGAGGATAGGACTATTAAATATGCAGAGGCATTTAGTATGCAATGTTGAATAATAATTTTAGGGATTTTCTACAGTAGAGTATGATAAGGTTTTGGCAATGGTTTATACTAACTTATCTCACGAGTCCTTGTTGAGTTTTGTGTGGATGAAGCTTTTGAGATTTAGGGAGACCTTGATATGAGAGGAATTAAGGAGACAGAAAAGCTCAAGCTTGGGGATGCCCAAGGCACCCCAAGATAATATTTCAAGAAGTCTCAAGCATCTAAGCTTGGGGATGCCCCGGTTGGCATCCCACCTTTCTTCTTCAACAATTATCGGTTAGTTTCGGTTGATCCTAAGTTTTTGCTTCTTCACATGATGTTTGCCATTCTTAGATGTCATTTTATTTTGCTTTGCTTGCTGTTTGAATAAAGTATCAAGATCTGAAATTCTTAAATGTTAGAGAGTCTTCACATAGTTGCATAATTATTCGACTACTCATTGATCTTCACTTATATCTTTCGGAGTAGTTTGTCATTTGCTCTAGTGCTTCACTTATACCTTTTAGATCATGGTGGTAGTTTTATTTTGAAGAAATAGATGAACTCTCATGCTTCACTTATATTATTTTGAGAGTCTTAAATAGCATGGTAATTTGCTTAAAATCCTAATATGGTAGGTATATAAGATTAATAATAAAATTCTCTTATGAGTGTGTCAAATACTAAGAAAAGTTTGATGCTTGATGATTCTTTTGAGATATGGAGGTAATAATATCAAAGTCGTGCTAGTTGAGTAGTTGTGAAATTGAGAAATTCTTGTGTTGAAGTTTGCAAGTCCCGTAGCATGCACATATGGTAAATGTTATGTAACAAATTAGAAACATGAGGTGTTATTTGATTGTCCTCCTTATGAGTGGCGGTCGGGGACGAGCGATGGTCTTTTCCTACCAATCTATCCCCCTAGGAGCATGCGCGTAGTACCGAGGTTTTTGATGACTTGTAGATTTTTGCAATAAGTATGTGAGTTCTTTATGACTAATGTTGAGTCCATGGATTATACGCACTCTCACCCTTCCATCCTTGCTAGCCTCTTCGGTACCGTGCATTGCCCTTTCTCACATTGAGGGTTGGTACAAACTTCGCCGGTGCATCCAAACCCCGTGATATGATACGCTCTTTTCACACATAAACCTCCTTATATCTTCCTCAAAACAGCCACCATACCTACCTATTATGGCATTTACATAGCCATTCCGAGATATATTGCCATGCAACTTTCCATCATTCCGTTCATCATGACACATTCATCATTGTCATATTGCTTAGCATGGTCATGTAGTGGACATAGTATTTGTGGAAAAGCCACCGTTCATAATTCTTTCATACATGTCACTCTTGGCCCATTGCATATCCCGGTACACCGCCGGAGGCATTCATATAGAGTCATCTTTGTTCTAGTATCGAGTTGTAATCATTGAGTTGTAAATAAATAGAAGTGTGATGATCATCATTATTAGAGCATTGTCCCAAGTGAGGAATAAAAAAAAAGAGAAAGGCCATAAAAAAGAGAAAGGCCATAAAAAAGAGAAGGCCCAAAAAATGAGAGAAAAAGAGAGAAGGGACAATGTTACTATCCTTTTACCACACTTGTGCTTCGAAGTAGCACCATGATCTTCATAGTAGAGAGTCTCTCATGTTATCACTTTCATATACTAGTGGGAATTTTTCATTATAGAACTTGGCTTGTATATTCCAACAATGGGCCTCCTCAAGTGCCCTAGGTCTTTGTGAGCAAGCAAGTTGGATGCACACCCACTAGTTTCTTTTGTTGAGCTTTCATACATTTATAGCTCTAGTGCATCCGTTGCATGGCAATCCCTACTCCTTGCATTAACATCAATCGATGGGCATCTCCATAGCCCATTGATTAGCCTCATTGATGTGAGACTTTCTCCTTTTTGTCTTCTCCACATAACCCCACTCATTATATTCTATTCCACCCATAGTGCTATATCCATGGCTCGCGCTCATGTATTGCGTGAAAATTTATGAGTTTGATATTACTAAAGTATGAAACAATTGCTTGGCTTTTCATCGGGGTTGTGCATGATGAGAGCATTCTTGTGTGACGAAAATGAAACATGACT
Organism: Triticum urartu; assembly: GCF_003073215.2. Lineage (NCBI taxonomy): Eukaryota > Viridiplantae > Streptophyta > Magnoliopsida > Poales > Poaceae > Triticum > Triticum urartu. The sequence goes on from NC_053023.1 coordinate 152,517,521, forward strand.
AAACTATATGATTTTGTAGGGATGAACTTTCTTTGGCCATGTTATTTTAAGAAGACATAATTGCTTAGTTCGTATGCTTGGAGTATTATCATTTTTATGTCAATATGAACTATTGTCTTGAATCATTCGGATCTGAATATTCATACCACAATTAAGAAGAATTACATTGAAATTCTGCCAAGTAGCGCTCCGCATCAAAAATTCTGTTTTTATCATTTACCTACTCGAGGACGAGCAGGAATTAAGCTTGGGGATGCTTGATACGTCTCCAACGTATCTATAATTTTTGATTGCTCCATGCTATGTTATCTACTGTTTTGGGCAATATTGGGCTTTATTATCCACTTTTATATTATTTTTGGGACTAACCTATTAACCGGAGGCCCAGCCCACAATTGCTGTTTTTTTGCCTATTTCAGTGTTTCGAAGAAAAGGAATATCAAACGGAGTCAAAACGGAACGAAATCAACTAGAGAAGTTATTTTTGGAAGGAAAGCTACCAGAAAAGCTTGGAGTGCATGTCAGGAAAGAAGGGAGGTGCCCACGAGGGTGGGGGCGCACCCCCTGCCTCGTGCCCCCCCCTTCGGTCCACCGACGTGCTTCTTTCACCCATATATACCTACGTATCCTAAAACTTCTAGAACGCACAATAGATCGGGAGTTCCGCTGCCAGAAGCCTCCGTAGCCACCGAAAGCCAATTTAGACCCGTTCCGGCACCCTGCCGGAGGGGGCAATCCTTCTCCGGTGGCCATCTTCATCATCCCGGTGCTCTCCATGACGAGGAGGGAGTAGTTCTCCCTCGGGGCTGAGGGTATGTACCAGTAGCTATGTGTTTGATCTCTCTCTCTCTCTCGTGTTCTTGAGGTGATACGATATTGATGTATCGCGAGCTTTGCTATTATATTTGGATCCTATGATGTTTCTTCCCCCCTCTACTCTGTTGTAATGGATTGAGCTTCCCCTTTGAAATTATCTTATTGGATTGAGTCTTTAAAGATTTGAGAACACTTGATGTATGTCTTGCCATGGATATCTGTGGTGACAATGGGATATCACGTGATTCACTTGATGTATGTTTTGGTGACCAACTTGCGGGTTCCGCCCATGAACCTATGCATAGGGGTTGGCACACGTTTTCGTCGTGATTCTCCGTTAGAACTTTGGGGCACTCTTTGAGGTCCTTTGTGTTGGTTGAATAGATGAATCTGAGATTGTGTGATGCATATCGTATAATCATACCCACGGATACTTGAGGTGACATTGGAGTATCTAGGTGACATTAGGGTTTTGGTTGATTTGTGTCTTAAGGTGTTATTCTAGTATGAACTCTAGGGCTGTTTGTGACACTTATAGGAATAGCCCAACGGATTGATTGGAAAGAATAACTTTGAGGTGGTTTCGTACCCTACCATAATCTGTTCGTTCGTTCTCCGCTATTAGTGACTTTGGAGTGACTCTTTGTTGCATGTTGAGGGATAGTTATGTGATCCAATTATGTTAGTATTGTTTAGGGAACTTACACTAGCGAAAGTATGAACCCTAGGCCTTGTTTCCTATCATTGCAATACCGTTTACGCTCACTTTTATCATTACTTACCTTGCTGTTTTTATAATTTCAGATTACAAATACCTTTATCTACCATCCATATACCACTTGTATCACTATCTCTTCGCCGAACTAGTGCACCTATACAATTTACCATTGTATTGGGTGTGTTGCGGACACAAGAGACTCTTTGTTATTTGGTTGCAGGGTTCCTTGAGAGAGACCATCTTCATCTTATGCCTCCTACGGATTGATAAACCTTAGGTCATCCACTTGAGGGAAATTTTCTACTGTCCTACAAACCTCTGCACTTGGAGGCCCAACAACATCTACAAGAAGAAGGTTGTGTAGTAGACATCATCTGTCTGCGGTTTTCGGCCCGGGTGTGACTAGGCTTGTCAGGTCCGAATAGATAGGTGTCGTCACATGTCGGGGCATGTCCTCGCGATCCGTAGATCGTTCTGGTATGTCCTGCTCTATTGTCCAGGTCCTGCCGCAGGTCATGTGTATAACCACGAGCTGTTTTATCTCTGTCTTTATGGTGAGGTGGGGTGGGCTAGTGTTCGGCTTGAGTTGCCGCTTTGTCCTAACCGCGTGGTGGTCGGTTAGCCGCATTGTGCGATGATGGCATGGGCTCCGACGCCTCATCAGTGAACTGAGGTAGCAATTTGCGCTTCGGGTAAATTTTGGCTGGGCGCTTGAGGCCATATTCTTCGGCTGCTAGGACATCAGTCCATCTATCGTTTAGCAGATCTTGGTCAGCTTGAAGCTGTTGCTGCTTCTTTTCCAGGCTCCTTGCAGTGGCTATTAGCCGGCGCTTAAAGCGCTCCTGCTCCTGAGGTTTCTCCGGCATGATAAAATCCTCGCTGCCGAGGATCACCTCATCCTCGTAGAGTGGAAGATAATTACCGTCCTCCGAGTCATCGTTTATGGCCTGTTCGTTAGGGCTAACTTGCCTGTTTTCCCATTCCTCCTGTTCGGAAGTTATCTCAACAGGGTCTTCGTTATCTTTAGCATCGTCCGGAGTATTGTTTTCTCCCGTTCCAGTATTGCTATCTTTTCCATGACGCGACTTAGAGCGGCGCCGCTGACGCTGGCGTTTTGGTTGTATCACAGGAGATTCATCCTCTTCTTTGTCATCGTCTTTAGTTCTTTTAGGTGTATCCACCATGTACACGTCATAAGAAGAGGTGGCCGTCCAGTGTTCGGTAAATGGCGGGTCTTGTCCCGGCTCCTCATTGGCATCGCCGTTCATACCGTCGATGTCTTCGGAGCCGTAATCGAGCGTGTCTGTTAAATCTTCGACAGTGGCTATGAAGTGGGCGGTGGGTGGGAAGCGAAATTCTCCGTCACCAGCCTCCAGTTCGAACCGGATACAATTCAGCTGTGAGCCCCCCACTAAGGATAGTGCTCTTAACGAGTTTAACACGTCTCCCAAAGGCGAGTGCCGGAAGATGTCCGCGGAGCTGAATTCGACGATCGATGACCGATCAAGCTCGACCTACGCGGATGCACGAGGTTCGGAACCTGTAGCCGGAGACGAGTCCATGGTTCCGGTGACACAGATGTCATTTCAAGTTAAGTCTGTGTGTGGCTCCAACGTCGTTGAGTCTGCGGCTTCCGCGGCGGGGTTGAGCTTCCCGTCCCCAGAAGGCGCGATCTGCTTTGGATCTAAAGCTAGAGCAGCTACAGGTACTATCTCCTGGGTATAGTCCGATGACAGATTTTCATCATGTTCATCGTGGTGGCAGGGAGTGGCTGCCATGGTCTCGAATCCGTCGAAGATCAAGTCTCCGTGGATATCCGTGACGTAGTTTAAGCTTCCAAATCTGACCTGATGGCCAGGGCCGTAGCTTTTGATCTGCTCTAGATGGCCAAGCGAGTTGGCCCGCAGTGCGAAGCCGCCGAATATGAAGATCTGTCCGGGGAGGAGGACTTCCCCTAGGACAGCGTCGTTGTAGATGGTAGAAGGGGCCATCAACCCTTTTGACGACGGCATAGTGGAACTCTCAACGAAAGCACCAATGTCGATGTCAAAACCGGCGAATCTCGGGTAGGGGTCCCGAACTGTGCGTCTAAGGTCGATGGTAACAGGAGACATGGGACAGAATGTTTACCTAGGTTTGGGCTCTCTCTATGGAGGTAATACCCTACTTCCTGCTTCATTGATCTTGATGAATATGAGTTTTACAAGAGTTAATCTACCACGAGATCGCAATGGCTAAACCCTAAAAGTCTAGCCTGTCTAACTATGATTATGAGGATATATGTCTATGGACCTAGTCCTCCGGTTTATATAGACACCGGAGGGATCTAGGGTTACATAAGGTCGGTTAGAGAGAAAGGAATCTTCATATTTGGATGCCAAGCTTGCCTTCCATGCCAAGGAAAGTCCCATCCAGACACGGGTAGAGTCTTCGGTCTTTGTATCTTCACAGCCCACCAGTCCGGCCCATGTCCAATAGGTCGGGCGCCCGAGGACCCCTTAGTCCAGGACTCCCTCAGGGGGGGTGCACCAGCCCACCAGGGGCTGGTTCCCTCCCTTGTTCAGCCCACTTGGCCCATCGGGGCAGGTGGCCCCACCCGGTGGACCCGCAGACACCTTCCGGTGGTCCCGATACAATACCAATAACCCCTAAAACCATTCCGGGGACTAAAACTGGACTTCCCATATATAAATCTTCACCTCCGGACCATTCTGGAACTCCTCGTGACGTCTGAGATCTCATCCGGGACTCAGAACAACCTTCGGTAACCACATACTATTTCCCATAGCAACTCTAGCGTCACCGAACCTTAAGTGTGTAGACCCTACGGGTTCGGGAACCATGCAGACATGACCGAGACATCTCTCCGGCCAATAACCAACAGCGGGATCTGGATACCCATGTTGGCTCCCACATGTTCCACGATGATCTCATTGGATGAACCATGATGTCGAGGATACAATCAATCTCGTATACAATTCCCTTTGTCTATCGGCATGTTACTTGCCTAAGATTCGATCATCGGTATCTCTATACCTCGTTCAATCTCGTTACCGACAAGTCTCTTTACTTGTTCTGTAACACATGATCCGGTAGCTAACTCCTTAGTCACATTGAGCTCGTTATGATGATGCATTACCGAGTGGGCCCAGAGATACCTCTCCATCATATGGAGTGACAAATCCCTGTCTCGATTCGTGCCAACCCAACAGATACTTTAGGAGATACCTATAGTGCACCTGTATAGCCACCCAGTTATGTTGTGACGTTTGGTACACCCATAGCATTCCTACGGTATTCGGGAGTTGCACAATCTCATGGTCCAAGGAAATGATACTTGACATTAGAAAAGCTTTAGCAAACGAACTACACGATCTTGTGCTATGCTTAGGATTGGGTCTTGTCCATCACATCATTCTCCTAATGACGTGATCGCATTATCGATGACATCCAATGTCCATGGTCAGGAAACCATGACATCTATTGATCAACGATCTAGTCAACTAGAGCCTTACTAGGGACATATTACGATCTATGTATTCACACATGTATTACGATTTCCGGTTAATACAATTATAGCATGAACAATAGACAATTACCATGAACACGGAAATATAATAATAACCACTTTATTATTTCCTCTAGGGCATATTTCCAATAGTCTCCCACTTGCACTAGAGTCAATAATCTAGTTACAATGTGATGAATCTAACACCCATAGAGTTATGGTGTTGATCATGTTTTGCTCACGAAAGAGGTTTAGTCAACGGATCCGCGATATTCAGATCCGTATGCACTTTACAAATATCTATGCCTCCATCCTGAATATATTCATGAATGGAGTTGAAGCGACGCTTGATATGCCTGGTCTTCTTGTGAAACATGGGCTCCTTGGCAAGGGCAATAGCTCCAGCGTTGTCACAGAAGAGAGTCATCGGGCCTCACGCATTGGGAATAACTCCTAGGTCGGTGATGAACTCCTTCATCCAGACTACTTCCTATGCTGCCTCCGAGGCTGCTATGTACTCCGCTTCACATGTAGATCCCGCCACGACGCTTTGCTTGCAACTGCACCAGCTGACTGCCCCACCATTCAAAATGTACATGTATCCAGTTTGCGACTTGGAGTCATCTAGATCTGTGTCAAAGCTAGCATCGACGTGACCCTTTACGATGAGATCTTTGTCACCTCCATAAACGAGAAACATATCTGTAGTCCTTTTCAGGTATTTTAGGATATTCTTGACTGTTGTGCAGTGTTCCATACCCGGATTACTTTGGTACCTCCCTACCAAACTTACAGCAAGGTTCACATCAGGTCTGGTACACAGCATAGCATACATAATAGACCCTATGGCTGAGGCATAGGGGATGACACTCATCTTTTCTCTATGTTCTACCGAGGTCGGGCATTGAGCCGTGCTCAATTTCACACCTTGCAATACAGGCAAGAACCCCTTCTTGGACTGATCCATATTGAACTTCTTCAATATCTTGTCAAGGTACGTGCTTTGCGAAAGACCAATGAGGCGTCTCGATCTATCTCTATAGATCTTGATGCCTAATATGTAAGCAGATTCTCCAAGGTCCTTCATTGAAAAACACTTATTCAAGTAGGCCTTTATGCTTTCCAAAAGTTCTATATCATTTCCCATCAATAGTATGTCATCCACATATAATATGAGAAATGCTACAGAGCTCCCACTCACTTTCTTGTAAACACAGCCTTCTCCATAAGTCTGCATAAACCCAAACGCTTTGATCATCTCATCAAAGCGAATGTTCCAACTCCGAGATGCTTGCACCAGCCCATAGACTGAGCGCCGGAGCTTGCATGCCTTGTCAGCATTCTTAGGATCGACAAAACCTTCCGGTTGCATCATATACAATTCTTCCTTAAAGAAACCATTAATGAATGTTGTTTTGACGTCCATTTGCCATATCTCATAATCATAGAATGCGCCAATTGCTAACATGATTCGGACGGACTTTAGCTTTGCTATGGGTGAGAAGGTCTCATCGTAGTCAACCCCTTGAACTTGTCGATAACCCTTAGCGAAAAGTAGAGCCTTATAGATGGTCACATTACCATCCGCGTCTGTCTTCTTCTTAAAGATCCATTTATTCTCTATGGCTTGCCGATCATCGGGCAAGTCTGTCAAAGTCCATACTTCGTTTTCATACATGGATCCTATCTTGGATTTCATAGCTTCAAGCCATTTGTTGGAGTCCGGGCCCGCCATCGCTTCTTCATAGTTCGAAGGTTCACCGTTGTCTAACAACATGATTTCCAGGACAGGGTTGCCGTACCACTCTGGTGCGGAACGTGTCCTCGTGGACCTACAAAGTTCAGTAGCTTGATCCAAAGTTTCATGATCAGAATCATTAACTTCCTCTCTAGCCGGTGCAGGCACCACAGAAACATCTTCCTGAGCTGCGCTACTCTCCAGCTCAAGAGGCAGTATCTCATCAAGTTCTACTTTCCTCCCACTTACTTCTTTCGAGAGAAACTATTTCTCTAGAAAGGATCCATTCTTGGCAACAAAGATCTTGCCTTTGGATCTGAGGTAGAAGGTATACCCGATAGTTTCCTTAGGGTATCCTATGAAGACACATTTTTTTCCACTTGGGTTCGAGCTTTTCAGGTTGAAGTTTCTTGACATAAGCATCGCATCCCTAAACTTTCAGAAACGATAGCTTAGGTTTCTTTCCAAACCATAATTCATATGATGTCGTCTCAACGGATTTCGATGGAGCCCTATTTAAAGTGAATGTGGCAGTCTCTAAAGCATAACCCCAAAATGATAGCGGTAGATTAGTAAGAGACATCATAGATCGCACCATATCCAATAGAGTGCGATTACGATGTTCGGACACACCATTACGATAAGGTTTCCAGGCGGCGTGAGTTGTGAAACAATTCCACATTTCCTTAAGTGCGTGCCAAACTCGTGACTCAAATATTCCCCGTCATGATCTGACGGTAAGAACTTTATTTTTCTTTCACGTTGATTCTCTACTTCACTCTGAAATTCCTTGAACTTTTCAAAGGTCTCAGACTTGTGTTTCATTAAGTAGACATACCCATATCTACTTAAGTCATCAGTGAGGGTGAGAACATAACGATAGCCACCGCGAGCCTCAATGCTCATTGGACCGCATACATTAGTATGTATGATTTCCAATAAGTTGGTTGCTCGCTCCATTGTTCTGGAGAACAGAGTCTTGGTCATTTTGCCGATGATGCATGGTTCACACGTGTCAAATGATTCATAATCAAGAGACTCCAAAAGTCCATCTGCATGGAGTTTCTTCATGCGTTTAACACCAATGTGACCAAGGCGGCAGTGCCACAAGTATGTGGGACTATCATTATCAACCTTACATCTTTTGGCATTCACATTATGAATATGTGTAACATCACGTTCGAGATTAAACAAAAATAAACCATTGACCAGCGGGCCATGACCATAAAACATATCTCTCATATAAATGGAACAACCATTATTCTCGGATTTAAATGAGTAGCCATCTCGCATTAAACGAGATCCAGATACAATGTTCATGCTCAAAGCTAGTACTAAATAACAATTATTGAGGTTTAAAACTAATCCCGTAGGTAGATGTAGAGGGAGCGTGCGAACGGCGATCACATCGACCTTGGAACCATTCCCGATGCGCATCGTCACCTCATCCTTCGCCAGTCTCCGCTTATTCCGCAGCTCCTGTTTTGAGTTACAAATATGAGCAACTGCACCGGTATCAAATACCAGGAGCTACTACGAGCGCTGGTAAGGTACACATCAATAACATGTATATCACATATACCTTTGGTGTTGCCGGCCTTATTATCCGCTAAGTACTTGGGGCAGTTCCGCTTCTAGTGACCATTTCCCTTACAATAAAAGCACTGAGTCTCGGGCTTGGGTCCATTCTTTGGCTTCTTCCCGGCAACTCATTTACCGGGCGCAGCAACTCCCTTGCCGTCCTTCTTGAAGTTCTTCTTACCCTTGCCTTTCTTGAAACTAGTGGTTTTATTCACCATCAACACTTGATGTTCCTTTTTGATTTCCACCTCCGCTGATTTCAGCATTGAATATAACTCAGGAATGGACTTCTCCATCCCTTGCATATTGTAGATCATCACAAAGCTCTTGTAGCTAGGTAGAAGTGACTGGAGGATCCTGTCAATGACCGAGTCATCTGGAAGATTAACTCCCAACTGAGACAAGCGGTTGTACAACACAGACATTTTGAGTATATGCTCGCTGACAGAACTGTTTTCCTCCATCTTACAACTGTAGAACTTGTCGGAGACTTCATATCTCCCGACCCGGGCATGAGCTTCGAAAACCATTTTCAGCTCTTGGAACATCTCATATGCTCCATGATGCTCAAAACACTTTTGGAGCCCTGGTTCTAAGCTGTAAAGCATGCCGCACTGAACCAGGGAGTAATCATCACTACGCAACTGCCAGGCGTTCATAATGTCTTGAGTTGTTGAGAAAATGGGTGCGTCACCTAGCGGCGCTTCAAGGACATATGCTTTCTTGGCAGCTATGAGGATGATCCTCAAGTTACGGACCCAATCTGTATAGTTGCTACCATCGTCTTTCAGATTGGTTTTCTCTAGGAACGCGTTGAAGTTGAGGGCAACATTAGTGTGGGCCATTTGATCTACAAGACATATTGTAAAGACATTTTAGACTAAGTTCATCATAATTAAGTTCATCTAATCAAATTATTTAATGAACTCCCACTCAGATAGACATCCCTCTAGTCATCTAAGTGATACATGATCCGAATCAACTAGGTCGTGTCCGATCATCACGTGAGATGGACTAGTCATCAACGGCGAATATCTCCATGTTGATCGTATCTACTATACGACTCATGTTCGACCTTTCGGTCTCTCGTGTTCCGAGGCCATGTCTGTACATGCTAGGCTCGTCAAGTCAACCTAAGTGTTTTGCATGTGTAAATCTGGCTTACACCCATTGTATGTGAACATTAGAATCTATCACACCCGATCATCACGTGCTGCTTCGAAACAACGAACCTTCACAATGGTGCACAGTTAGGGGGAACACTTTTCTTGAAATTTTAGTGAGGGGTCATCTTATTTATGCTACCGTCGTTCTAAGCAAATAAGATGTAATCATGACAAACATCACATGCAAATCATAAAGTGACATGATATGACCAATATCATCTTGCGCCTTTGATCTCCATCTTCGAGGCGCGGCATGATCACCATCGTCACCGGCATGACACCATGATCTCCATCATCGTGTCTTCATGAAGTTGTCTCGCCAACTATTACTTCTACTACTATGGCTAACGGTTAGCAATAAATTAAAGTAATTACATGGCGTTTTCATTAACACGCAGGTCTTACAATAAATTAAGATGGCTCCTATGGCACCTAAGGTTATCATACTCATCCACATGCAAGTCGTGATTCCTATTACAAGAACATGATCAATCTCATACATCACATATATCATTCATCACATCCTTTTGGCCATATCACATCACATAGCATACCCTGCAAAAACAAGTTAGATGTCCTCTAATTGTTGTTGCATGTTTTACATGGCTACAATGGGTTTCTAGAAAGAACGTTTCTTACCTACGCAAAAACCACAATGGTGACATGCCAATTGCTATTACCCTTCATAAGGACCCTTTTCATCGAATCTGATCCGACTAAAGTGGGAGATGTTGGAGAACGTAGCAGAATTTTAAAATTTTCTATGCATCACCAAGATCAATCTATGGAGTCATCTAGAAACGAGGGAGAAGGGACTGCATCTACATACCATTGTAGATCACGAGTGGAAGCGTTCAAGAGAAGGGGGTTGATGGAGTCGTACTCGTCGTGATCCAAATCACCGATGACCTAGCACCGAACGGACGGCACCTCCGCGTTCAACACACGTACGGTTGGGAAGACGTCTCCTCCTTCTTGATCCAGCAAGGGGGAAGGAGAGGTTGATGGAGATCCAGCAGCACGACGACGTGGTGGTGGAAACTGTGGTGATCTCGGCAGGGCTTCGCCAAGCTCAGCGAGAGGGAGAGGTGTCACGCGAGGGATCGGGAGGCGCCAGGGGCTAGGGTGCGGCTGCCCTCCCCCCCCACTATATATAGGACCCCTAGGGGGCGCCGGCCCTAGGAGATCCAATCTCCAAGGGGGCGGTGGCCAAGGGGGGTGGCTTTCCCCCCAAGCCAAGTGGGGCGCCCCCCACCCCTAGGGTTTCCAACCCTAGGCGCAGGGGGAGGCCCAAGGGGGGGCACCAGCCCACTAGGGGCTGGTTCCCTTCCCCACTTCAGCCCATGGGGCCCTCCGGGATAGGTGGCCCCACCCGGTGGACCCCTGGGACCCTTTCGGTGGTCCCGGTACAATACCGGTGACCCCCGAAACTTTCCCGGTGGCCGAAACTGGACTTCCTATATATAATTCTTCACCTCTGGACCATTCCGGAACTCCTCGTGGTGTCCGGGATCTCATCCGAGACTCCGAACAACTTTCGGGTTACCGCATACTAATATCTCAACAACCCTAGCGTCACCGAACCTTAAGTGTGTAGACCCTACGGGTTCAGGAGACACACAGACATGACTGAGATGACTCTCTGGTCAATAACCAACAGCGGGATCTGGATACCCATGTTGGCTCCCACATGCTCCTCGATGATCTCATCGGATGAACCACGATGTCGAGGATTCAATCAGTCCCGTATACAATTCCCTTTGTCAATCGGTACGTTACTCGCCCGAGACTCGATCGTCGGTATCCCAATACCTCGTTCAATCTCGTTACCGGCAAGTCACTTTACTCGTACCGTAATGCATGATCCCGTGACCAACCACTTGGTCACATTGAGCTCATTATGATGATGCATTACCGAGTGGGCCCAGAGATACCTCTCCGTCATACGGAGTGACAAATCCCAGTCTTGGTTCGTGCCAACCCAACAGACACTTTTGGAGATACCCGTAGTGCACCTTTATAGTCACCCAGTCACGTTGTGACGTTTGGCACACCCAAAGCACTCCTACGGTATCTGGGAGTTGCACAATCTCATGGTCTAAGGGAATGATAATTGACATTCGGAAAATCTCTAGCAAACGAACTACACGATCTTTGAGCTATGCTTAGGATTGGGTCTTGTCCATCACATCATTCTCCTAATGATGTGATCCCGTTATCAATGACATCTAATGTCCATAGTCAGGAAACCATGACATCTTTTTATCAACGAGCTAGTCAACTAGAGGCTCACTAGGGACGTGTTGTGGTCTATGTATTCACACATGTATTACGATTTCCAGAATAACACAATTATAGCATGAACAATAGACAATTATCATGAACAAGGAAATATAATAATAGTAATTTTATTATTGCCTCTAGGGCATATTTCCAACAGTCTCCCACTTGCACTAGAGTCAATAATCTAGTTACATTGTGATAAATCAAACACCCATAGAGTTCTGGTGTTGATCATGTTTTGCTCTAGGGAGAGGTTTAGTCAACGGATCTGCCACATTCAGGTCCGTATGTACTTTACAAATATCTATGTCTCCATTTTGAACACTTTCACGAATGGAGTTGAAGCGACGCTTGATATGCCTGGTCTTCCTGTGAAACCTGGGCTCCTTGGCAAGGGCAATAGCTCCAGTGTTGTCACAGAAGAGAGTCATCGGGCCCGACGCATTGGGAATGACTCCTAGGTCGGTAATGAACTCCTTCACCCAGATTGCTTCTTGTGCTGCCTCCGAGGCTGCCATGTACTCTGCTTCACATGTAGATCCCTCCACAACGCTTTGCTTTCAACTGCACCAGCTTACTGCCCCACCATTCGAAATATACACGTATCTGGTTTGTGACTTGGAGTCATCCAGATCTGTGTCGAAGCTAGCATCAACGTAACCCTTTACGACGAGCTCTTCGTCACCTCCATAAACGAGAAACATATCCTTAGTCCTCTTCAGGTACTTCAAGATATTCTTGACCGCTGTCCAGTGTTCCATGCCGGGATTACTTTGGTACCTTCCTACCAAACTTACGGCAAGGTTTACATCAGGTCTGGTACACAGCATGGCATACATGATAGACCCTACGGCCGAGGCATAGGGGACGACACTCATCTTTTCTCTATCTTCTGCCGGGGTCGGGCATTGAGCCGTGCTCAATCTCGTACCTTGCAACACAGGCAAGAACCCCTTCTTTGACTGATCCATATTGAACTTCTTCAATATCTTGTCAAGGTACGTACTCTGTGAAAGACCAATGAGGCGTCTCGATCTATCTCTATAGATCTTGATGCCTAATATGTAAGCAGCTTCTCCAAGATCCTTCATTGAAAAACACTTGTTCAAGTAGGTCTTTATGCTTTCCAAGAATTCTATATCATTTCCCATCAATAGTATGTCATCCACATACAATATGAGAAATGCTACAGAGGTCCCACTCACTTTCTTGTAAATGTAGGCTTCTCCATAAGTCTGCGTAAACCAAAACGCTTTGATCATCTCATCAAAACGAATGTTCCTACTCCGAGATGCTTGCACCAGCCCATAGATTGAGCGTTGGAGCTTGCACACCTTGTCAGCATTCTTAGGATCGACAAAACCTTCCGGCTGCATCATATACAATTCTTCCTTAAGGAAACCATTAAGGAATGCCGTTTTGACGTCCATTTGCCATATCTCATAATCATATAATGCGGCAATTCCTAACATGATTCGGACGGACTTCAGCTTCTCTACGGGTGAGAAAGTCTCATCGTAGTCAACCCCTTGAACTTGTCGATAACCCTTAGCGACAAGCTGAGCTTTATAGATGGTTACATTACCATCCGTGTCTGTCTTCTTCTTAAAGATCCATTTATTTTCTATGGCTCGCCGATCATCGGGCAAGTCAGTCAAAGTCCATACTTCGTTTTCATACATGGATCCTATCTTGGATTTCATGGCTTCCAGCCATTTGTCGGAATCTGGGCCCGCCATCGCTTCCTCATAGTTCGAAGGTTCATCGTTGTCTAACAACATGATTTCCAAGACAGGGTTGCCGTACCACTCTGGTGCCGAACGTGTCCTTGTGGACCTATGAAGTTTAGTAGCAACTTGATCTGAAGTTTCATGATCATCATCATTAACCTCCTCTCTAGTCGGTGCAGGCACCTCAGGAACATTTTCTTGAATTGCGCCACTTTCTGGTTCAAGAGGTAATACTTCATCAAGTTCTACTTTCCTCCCACTTACTTCTTTCGAGAGAAACTCTTTCTCTAGAAAGGATCCATTCTTGGCAACCAAGATCTTGCCTTTGGATCTGAGGTAGAAGGTATACCCAATAGTTTCTTTAGGGTATCCTATGAAGACACATTTTTCCGACTTGGGTTCGAGCTTTTCAGGTTGAAGTTTCTTGACATAAGCATCGCATCCCCAAACTTTTAGAAATGACAGCTTAGGTTTCTTCCCAAACCATAATTCATACGGTGTCATCTCAACGGATTTCGACGAAGCCCTATTTAAAGTGAATGCGGCAGTCTCTAAAGCATAGCCCCAAAATGACAGCGGTAGATCGGTAAGAGACATCATAGATTGCACCATATTCAATAGAGTGCGATTACGACGTTCGGACACACCATTACGCTGAGGTGTTCCAGGCAGCGTGAGTTGTGAAACTATTCCACATTTCCTTAAGTGCGTGCCAAATTCGTGACTCAAGTATTCTCCCCCACGATCTGATCGCAAGAACTTGATTTTCTTGTCACGTTGATTCTCAACCTCACTATGAAATTCCTTGAACTTTTCAAAGATCTCAGACTTGTGTTTCATTAAGTAGACATACCCATATCTACTCAAGTCATCAGTGAGGGCGAGAACATAACGATAGCCACCGCGAGCCTCAACACTCATTGGACCGCACACATCAGTATGTATGATTTCCAATAAGTTGGTTGCTCGCTCCATTGTTCCTGAGAACGGAGTCTTGGTCATTTTACCCATGAGGCATGGTTCGCACGTGTCAAATGATTCGTAATCAAGAGACTCCAAAAGTCCATCTACATGGAGCTTCTTCATGCGTTTGACTCCTATGTGACCAAGGCGGCAGTGCCACAAGTATGTGGGACTATCATTATCAACCTTACATCTTTTGGTATTCACACTATGAATATGTGTAACATTACGCTCGAGATTCATTAAGAATAAACCATTCACCAGTGGGGCATGACCATAAAACTTATCTCTCATATAAATAGAACAACCATTATTCTCGGATTTAAATGAGTAGCCATCTCAAATTAAACGAGATCCTGATACAATGTTCATGCTCAAAGCTGGCACTAAATAACAATTATTGAGGTTTAAAACTAATCCCGTAGGTAAATGTAGAGGTAGCGTGCCGACGGCGATCACATCGACCTTGGAACCATTCCCGACGCGCATCGTCACCTCATCCTTCGCCAGTCTCCGCTTATTCCGTAGCTCCTGCTTTGAGTTACAAATGTGAGCAACGGCACCGGTATCAAATACCCAGGAGCTACTACGAGTACTGGTAAGGTACACATCAATTACATGTATATCACATATACCTTTAGTGTTGCCGGCCTTCTTGTCCGCTAAGTATTTGGGGCAGTTCCGCTTCCAGTGACCACTTCCCTTGCAATAAAAACACTCAGTCTCGGGCTTGGGTCCATTCTTTGGCTTCTTCCCGGCAGCTTGCTTACCGGGCGCGGAAACCCCCGTCTCGTCCTTCTTGAAGTTCTTCTTACCCTTGCCTTTCTTAAACTTAGTGGTTTTATTAACCATCAACACTTGATGATCCTTTTTGATCTCCACCTCTGCTGATTTCAGCATTGAATATACCTTAGGAATGGTCTTTTCCATCCCCTGCATATTGAAGTTCATCACAAAGCTCTTGTAGCTCGGTGGAAGCGACTGAACGATTCTGTCAATGACCGCGTCATTCAGGAGATTAACTCCCAGCTGAGTCAAGTGGTTATGCAACCCAGACATTTTGAGTATGTGCTCACTGATAGAAATATTTTCCGCCATCTTACAACTGAAGAACTTGTCGGAGACTTCATATCTCTCGACCCAGGCATGAGCTTGGAAAACCATTTTCAGCTCTTCGAACATCTCATATGCTCCGTGTTGCTCAAAACGCTTTTGGAGCCCCGGTTCTAAGCTGTAAAGTATGCCGCACTGAACGAGGGAGTAATCATCAGCACGTGACTGCCAAGCGTTCATAACGTCTTGGTTCTCTGGGATGGGTGCGTCACCTAGCGGTGCTTCTAGGACATAATCTTTCTTGGCAGCTATGAGGATGATCCTCAGGTTCAAATGATTCGTAATCAAGAGACTCCAAAAGTCCATCTACATGGAGCTTCTTCATGCGTTTGACTCCTATGTGACCAAGGCGGCAGTGCCACAAGTATGTGGGACTATCATTATCAACCTTACATCTTTTGGTATTCACACTATGAATATGTGTAACATTACGCTCGAGATTCATTAAGAATAAACCATTCACCAGTGGGGCATGACCATAAAACTTATCTCTCATATAAATAGAACAACCATTATTCTCGGATTTAAATGAGTAGCCATCTCAAATTAAACGAGATCCTGATACAATGTTCATGCTCAAAGCTGGCACTAAATAACAATTATTGAGGTTTAAAACTAATCCCGTAGGTAAATGTAGAGGTAGCGTGCCGACGGCGATCACATCGACCTTGGAACCATTCCCGACGCGCATCGTCACCTCATCCTTCGCCAGTCTCCGCTTATTCCGTAGCTCCTGTTTTGAGTTACAAATGTGAGCAACGGCACCGGTATCAAATACCCAGGAGCTACTACGAGTACTGGTAAGGTACACATCAATTACATGTATATCACATATACCTTTAGTGTTGCCGGCCTTCTTGTCCGCTAAGTATTTGGGGCAGTTCCGCTTCCAGTGACCACTTCCCTTGCAATAAAAACACTCAGTCTCGGGCTTGGGTCCATTCTTTGGCTTCTTCCCGGCAGCTTGCTTACCGGGCGCGGAAACCCCCGTCTCGTCCTTCTTGAAGTTCTTCTTACCCTTGCCTTTCTTAAACTTAGTGGTTTTATTAACCATCAACACTTGATGATCCTTTTTGATCTCCACCTCTGCTGATTTCAGCATTGAATATACCTTAGGAATGGTCTTTTCCATCCCCTGCATATTGAAGTTCATCACAAAGCTCTTGTAGCTCGGTGGAAGCGACTGAACGATTCTGTCAATGACCGCGTCATTCAGGAGATTAACTCCCAGCTGAGTCAAGTGGTTATGCAACCCAGACATTTTGAGTATGTGCTCACTGATAGAAATATTTTCCGCCATCTTACAACTGAAGAACTTGTCGGAGACTTCATATCTCTCGACCCAGGCATGAGCTTGGAAAACCATTTTCAGCTCTTCGAACATCTCATATGCTCCGTGTTGCTCAAAACGCTTTTGGAGCCCCGGTTCTAAGCTGTAAAGTATGCCGCACTGAACGAGGGAGTAATCATCAGCACGTGACTGCCAAGCGTTCATAACGTCTTGGTTCTCTGGGATGGGTGCGTCACCTAGCGGTGCTTCTAGGACATAATCTTTCTTGGCAGCTATGAGGATGATCCTCAGGTTCCGGACCTAGTCCGTATAGTTGTTGCCATCATCTTTCAGCTTGGCTTTCTCTAGGAACGCGTTGAAGTTGAGGGCAACATTAGCGTGGGCCATTTGATCTACAAGACATAATGTAAAGATTTTAGACTAAGTTCATGATAATTAAGTTCATCTAATCAAATTATTCAATGAACTCCCACTCAGATAGACATCCCTCTAGTCATCTAAGTGAAACATGATCCGAGTCACCTAGGCCGTGTCCGATCATCACGTGAGACGGACTAGTCAACATCGGTGAACATCTTCATGTTGATTGTATCTTCTATACGACTCATGCTCGACCTTTCGGTCTTCCGTGTTCCGAGGCCATGTCTGTACATGCTAGGCTCGTCAAGTCAACCTAAGTGTATTGCATGTGTAAATCTGGCTTACACCCATTGTATTCGAACGTTAGAATCTATCACACCCGATCATCATGTGGTGCTTCAAAACAACGATCCTTCGCAACGGTGCATAGTTAGGGGGAACACTTTCATGAAATTATTACGAGGGATCATCTTATTTAAGCTACCGTCGTTCTAAGCAAATAAGATGTAAAACATGATAAACATCACATGCAATCAAATAGTGACATGATATGGCCAATATCATTTTGCTCCTTATGATCTCCATCTTCGGGGCGCCATGATCATTGTCGTCACCGGCATGACACCATGATCTCCATCATCATGATCTCCATCATCGTGTCTTCTTGAAGTTGTCTCGTCATCTATTACTTCTACTACTATGGCTAACACTTTAGCAATAAAGTAAAGTAATTACATGACGTTTATGTTGACACGCGGGTCATAAATAAATTAAGACAACTCGTATGGCTCTTGCCGGTTGTCATACTCATCGACATGCAAGTCGTGATTCCTATTACAAGAACATGATCAATCTCATACATCACATATATCATCCATCACATCCTTTTGGCCATATCACATCACATGGCACATGCTGCAAAAACAAGTTAGACGTCCTCTATTTGTTGTTGCAAGTTTTTACGTGGCTGCTATAGGTTTCTAGCAAGAACGTTTCTTACCTACGCCAAAACCACAACGTGATACGCCAATTTCTATTTACCCTTCATAAGGACCCTTTTCATCGAATTCAATCTGACTAAAGTGGGAGAGACAGACACCCGCTAGCCACCTTATGCAACTAGTGCATGTTAGTCGGTGGAACCAGTCTCACGTAAGCGTACGTGTAAGGTTGGTCCGGGCCGCTTCATCCCACGATGCTGCCGAATCAAGATAAGACTAGTAACGGCAAGTAAATTGACAATATCGACGCCCACAACTGCTTTGTGTTCTACTCGTGCATAGAAACTACGCATAGACCTAGCTCTGATACCACTGTTGGAGAACGTAGCAGAATTTTAAAATTTTCTACGCATCACCAAGATCAATCTATGGAGTCATCTAGCAACGAGGTAGAGGGGAGTGCATCTACATACCCTTGTAGATCGCGAGCGGAAGCGTTCAAGAGAATGGGGTTGATGGAGTCGTACTCGTCGTGATCCAAATCACCGATGACCTAGCGCCGAACGGACGGCACCTCCGTGTTCAACACACGTACGGTTGGGAAGACGTCTCCTCCTTCTTGATCCAGCAAGGGGGAAGGAGAGGTTGATGGAGATCCAGTAGCACGACGGCGTGGTGGTGGAAACTGCGGTGATCTCGGCAGGGCTTCGCCAAGCTCAGCGAGAGGGAGAGGTGTCACGGGAGGGAGAGGGAGGCACCAGGGGCTAGGGTGCGGCTGCCCTCCCTCCCCCCCACTATATATAGGACCCCTAGGGAGCTCCGGCCCTAGGAGATCCAATCTCCAAGGGGGCGGCGGCCAAGGGGGGTGGCTTGCCCCCCAAGCTAAGTGGGGCGCCCCCCACCCCTAGGGTTTCCAACCCTAGGCGCAAGGGGAGGCCCAAGGGAGGTGCACCAGCCCACTAGGGGCTGGTTCCCTTCCCCACTTCAGACCATGGGGCCCTCCGGGATAGGTGGCCCCACCCGGTGGACCCCCGGGACCCTTCCGGTGGTCCCGGTACAATACCGGTGACCCCCGAAACTTTCCCGGTGGCCGAAACTGGACTTCCTATATATAATTCTTAACCTCCGGACCATTCCGGAACTCCTCGTGATGTCCAGGATCTCATCCAGGACTTCGAACAACTTTCAGGTTACCACATACTAATATCTCAACAACCCTAGCGTCACCGAACCTTAAGTGTGTAGACCCTACGGGTTCGGGAGACACACAGACATGACCGAGACGACTCTCCGGTCAATAACCAACAACGGGATCTGGATACCCATGTTGGCTCCCACATGCTCCTCGATGATATCATTTGATGAACCACGATGTCAAGGATTCAATCAATCCCGTATACAATTCCCCTTGTCAATCGGTACGTTACTCGCCCGAGACTCGATCGTTGGTATCCCAATACCTCATTCAATCTCGTTGCCGGCAATTCACTTTACTCGTACCGTAATGCATGATCCCGTGATCAACCACTTGGTCACATTGAGCTCATTATGATGATGCATTACCGAGTGGGCCCAGAGATACCTCTCCGTCATACGGAGTGAAAAATCCCAGTCTTGATTCGTGCCAACCCAACAGACACTTTCAGAGATACCCGTAGTGCACCTTTATAGTCACCCAGTTATGTTGTGACGTTTGGCACACCCAAAGCACTCCTACGGTATCCGGGAGTTGCACAATCTCATAGTCTAAGGAAATGATACTTGACATTCGGAAAAGCTCTAGCAAACGAACTACACGATCTTTGAGCTATGCTTAGGATTGGGTCTTGTCCATCACATCATTCTCCTAATGATGTGATCCCATTATCAATGACATATGATGTCCATAGTCAGGAAACCATGACTATCTTTTGATCAACGAGCTAGTCAACTAGAGGCTCACTAGGGACGTGTTGTGGTCTATGTATTCACACATGTATTACGATTTCCGGATAACACAATTATAGCATGAACAATAGACAATTATCATGAACAAGGAAATATAATAATAATCATTTTATTATTGCCTCTAGGGCATATTTCCAACAGGAGAGACAGACACCCGCTAGCCACCTTATGCATCAAGTGCATGTCAGTCGGTGGAACCAGTCTCACGTAAGCGTACGTGTAAGGTCGGTCCGGGCCGCTTCATCCCACAATGTCGTCGAATCAAGATAATACTAGTAACGGTAAGCAAATTGAAGAAATCATCGCCCACAACTACTTTGTGTTCTACTCGTGCATAGAATCTACGCATAGACCTAGCTCATGATGCCACTGTGGGGTGACGTAGTAATAATTCAAAATTTTCCTATGTGTCACCAAGATCAATCTAGGAGATTCACGAGAGAGAGGGAGTGCATCTTCATACCCTTGAAGATCGCTAAGTGGAAGCGTTACAAGGAACGCGGATGATGGAGTCGTACTCGCGGCGATTCAAATTGGCGGAAGATCCGATCCAGCGCCGAATGAACAATGCCTCCATGTTCAACACACGTACAGCCCGGGGACGTCTCCTCCTTCTTGATCCAGCAGGGGAGAGGAGAAGTTGAGGGAGAGCTCCGGCAGCATGACGGCGTGGTGGTGGAGCTTGCAGTTCTCCGGCAGGGCTTCGCCAAGCACTACGGAGGAGGAGGAGGTGTTGGAGAGGGGGAGGGGCTGCGCCAGGGGAAGGGCGTGGAAGCCCTCCCCCCCCACTATTTATAGTGGAAGGGGAGAGGGGGCCGCCCCCTAGATCCCACCTACAAGGGGGGGGCGGCGACCAAGGGGGGACTTGCCCCCCAAGTCAGGTGGGAGGCGCCCCCACCCCCTAAGGTTTCTAACCCTAGGTGCCTAGGCCCTTGGGGCGCACCAGCCCACCAGGGGCTGGTTCCCTCCCTTGTTCAGCCCACTTGGCCCACCGGGGCAGGTGGACCCACCCGGTGGACCCCCGGACACCTTCCGGTGGTCCCGGTACAATACCGATAACCATATATAAATCTTCACCTTCGAACCATTCCGGAACCCGTCGCGACGCCCGGGATCTCATCCAGGACTCCGAACAACCTTCGTTAACCACATACTATTTCCCATAACAACTCCAATGTCACCAAACCTTAAGTGTGTAGACCCTACGGGTTCGGGAACCATGCAGACATGACCAAGACATCTCTCCGGCCAATAACCAATAGTGGGATCTGGATACCCATGTTGGCTCCCACATGTTCCATGATGATCTCATCGGATGAACCACGATGTCAAGGATACAATCAATCTCGTATACAATTCCCTTTGTCTATCGGCATGTTACTTGCCCGAGATTCGATCATCGGTATCTCTATACCTCGTTCCATCTTGTTACCGGCAAGTCTCTTTACTCGTTCCATAACACATGATCCCATGGCTAACTCCTTAGTCACATTGAGCTCGTTATGATGATGCATTATCGAGTGGGCCCAGAGATACCTCTCCGTCATACGGAGTGACAAATCCCAGTCTCGATTCGTGCCAACCCAACAGATACTTTTGGAGATACCTGTAGTGCACCTTTATAGCCACCCAGTTACGTTGTGACATTTGGTACACCCAAAGCATTCCTATGGTATCCGGGAGTTGCACAATCTCATGGTCCAAGGAAATGATACTTGACATTAGAAAAGCTTTAGCAAACGAACTGCACGATCTTGTGCCACGCTTAGGATTGGGTCTTGTCCATCACATCATTCTCCTAATGATGTGATCCCGTTATCAATGACATCCAATGTCCATGGTTAGGAAACCATGACCATCTATTGATCAACGAGCTAGTCAACTAGAGGCTTACTAGGGACATATTATGTATTCACACATGTAATACGGTTTCCGGTTAATACAATTATATCATGAACAATAGACAATTATCATGAACACGGAAATATAATAATAACCACTTTATTATTGCCTCTATGACATATTTCCAACAGATAATGATAGTGCAACATACTTGTGGCACTATCGTTTAGGTCATATTGGTGTAAAACGCATGAAGAAACTCCATGCAGATGGACTTTCGGAATCACTTGATTATGAATCATTTGATACTTGTGAACCATGCCTCATGGGTAAGATGATTAAAACTCCGTTCTCTGGAACAATGGAGCGAGCTAATGACTTATTGGAAATAATACATACCGATGTATGTGGTCCGATGAGTGTTGAAGCACCCGGCGGGTATCATTATTTTTCTAACATTCACAGATGATTTGAGTAGGTATGGGTATATCTACTTGATGAAACACAATTATAAAACATTTGAAAAGTTCAAAGAATTTAAGAGTGAAGTGAAGAATCATCGTAACAAGAAAATAAAATTTCTACGATCTGATCATGGAGGTGAATATTTGAGTTACGAGTTTGGCCTTCATTTAAAACAATGTGGAATTGTTGTAAGTGCATCTAGTGCCCCTTAGTGATTTTGGTGTATTGAAGACTTATAGGTTAAGGGACTAATGCGTTTGTGAGTGTACACAGGTCTATAAGTCTATGAGGAGCTTGATATTTACAGAGAAAGTCGACCCCTAACAATGAAGTTCTTCGACTGAAGACTTTGAATTTCTGAAGACTTTTTGAAGACTTTGAAAGTGAAGAAATTGGTGTGACCTTGAAGACATGGTATTCATTCGAGGAATATGAAGCGTGAAGACTTTTGTTTTCGTAGTATCATTCTCTCTTTCTTGAGTCATAGGAAACACCGTACTGTTAAAGGGGGTCGAGGAAATACTAAGGAAAAATTTCCATGTGATGCTCAACTCAAAATCCCTTCGAGTGAAGCCATTGGAAATCTCATACAGTTCAGTCAATTTCTTCAGTGATAGAGACGAAGTTCTTCTGGTCTCTGAGGAATTTGTTCTGACTGAGGAGTTAGGAATTCGCTAGTGCAGATTTCCTACACAGTGAGGAACATGATAGCCCTGAGGAATTTGATACTCAAATTTCCGACCGTTGCTGTGCTATGCGCCAGCTGTCCCAAAATATCTACTCACCTAATGGTCATATCATTGAAGGGCATTTATGTCTTATCATGTTGGGCTGCTCCCTAGGCTATAAATAGCCGCCCCCTACAACCACTAGCTGGTTGGCTGCTCCGAGAGAAACTGACACTTGTCATTTGAGAGCAACCCATCCTCTAAGGACTTTGAGCGAAAATCATCAAGTGAGGAAAAACCAAAAACCCAAAACCCAAACACCTACAAACCCCAAGTGATTGAGCATCACTGAAGAGATTGATCCTGCGTGGATCCGACGCTTGTTACCTTTGAAGACTGTGCTTCTTCCAGACGGTTAGGCATCATGGTCTAGAGCATCCAAGAGGAATTGTGGATCGTCGAGTGACCGAGTTTGTGAAGGTTTGGAAGTCGCCTGAAGACTTACCATCAGTGATTGGACGAGGTCTATGTGACCTTAGTTCAAGGAGAATACGGTGAGGACTGAGTGTCCTGAGCTGCGTGTTCAGGACTGGGTGTCTGGGACTGTGTGTCCTCGAGTTTAAATACTCAGCCGCTCCAACCAGACGTACAACTGAGACAGCAGTTGGAACTGGTCTACCAAATCATTGTCTTCACCAAGCTTACTGGTTCTATTTCCTCAACTCTTTCATTTCCTCATAACTGTGTTGTGTGCTTGTTCATATCTGTGTTTGAAGACTTTGACTGAAGACTTTCTAAATTTCCTCAGTTCAATTTCTTCAGTCTGTTTGTCTTCATCCTGTGTTATCTTGTGCTTACGCTTCCTGTACTCTGTGCCTGTCTTCATTTCATCATGATGACTATGCTTGTATTCTGTTATGTTTACTTTTGAGTACTTATTCCGCTGCTAATAGTTCTTCGCTAAGGAATTTCCTCACCGGCAAATTCCTCAATGAAGAATTTCATAAAAATCGCCTATTCACCCCCCCTCTAGTCGATATAACGCACTTTCAATAGGTATCAGAGCAAGGTACTGCCTTGTTCTGTGTGATTTTGGTTTAACCGCCTGGAGTTTTAGTTATGTCGACCGCAGGTATGATCAAGGTCTCTGCTGGGTGTCCTACCTTCGATGGGATGGACTACCCCTACTAGAAGAATAAGATGCGAATGCATCTTGAAGCAATTGATAACGATCTCTGGTATGTTGTGGAAAATGGTGTTCCCTCATTCACACCTTCTCTGAATGCTGCTAATGTGAAGAGATTCAAGAAACTCGACTCTCAAGCGAATAATATCATATGTGGCCATCTGAGCAAAGGGCGGTATGGCAGAGTGAGTGCTTTGGAGACAACGAAGTTTATCTGGGACAGGTTGTCCAAAGTGAATGAAGGAGTCTCAACTCAGCGTGACTCTCGAATTGATGTTCTTCGCAATCTCTTCAACCGCTTCAAAAGACTCGACAATGAAAATGTTCAACAAACCTTCGATCGCCTCACTGACATCTCAAATGAGCTTCAAGCACTTGGTGCCACTGACATCACCGAGCATGAGGTGGTGAAGAAATTGCTGAGATCGCTTGATTCCTCATTTGACACTCTGGCATTGATGATACAAGAACGTGCTGATTACAAGACACTTGATCCCGTTGATATTCTTGAAAGGCTAAATACTCATGAGTTCCAACTTGCTGAAAAGAGAGATCTCTATGGTTCAAGCTATGGCAGAACACGTGCACTAAAGGCCAAGGCCGTATCTGAGTCCGAAGATGAAGACTCTGGTAGCAGCCTTGGTGATCCTGAAGAACTAAGCCATGATCTGGCTCTGCTTGTGAAGAAGTTCCAAAAGTTCTCAAGACGTGGTCGCTTTGGGAGACCCTCAAGGAGCAGTGATCCCTCATCCAGTGACTACAAGAGGAGGCTCTGCCACAAATGCAAGAAGCCTGGACATTACATTCAAGATTGTCCTCAATGGGAGAAGGAATCAAAGAAGAAGAAATACAAGGATTACAGTTCTGATGATGCGAAGAAAAAGAAGAAATCCACAAAATCCTCAAGGCCTTCATATCACAAGAAGAGCAGGTCCAAGAAGGCCAGGGCATTCATTGGCAAGGAAATGGACTCTGATGCTGAATCTGAAGAAAATGAGGAAGAGGAGTCATCTGAGGAGTCTGAATCCGGAGTGGCGAGCCTAGCTCTCGCTACTGCATTTGTCAGCAAGTCTATCTTCAACACTGAAGAAAATAACCTCACCAACAAAGCTGATGAAGGGGATGATGACTACGCTCCCACCTATTGCTTCATGGCAAAGGGTGCCAAGGTACTCAAATATACCTCATCTGAATGAAGTGAGAATGAATATGATGAAAATCTTAAGCCTAGCTATTCTAAACTTGCAAAGATTGCTGTAAAACAACAAAGGGCTTTACAAAAGGTTCAAAACATGCTAGACAAAAGTGATGATATGTTGGGTGAAGAAATGGATCGCACTAAAGCCTTGACTGAAAATCTTCAGAGATTTCAGACTAGGTTTGACAATCTTCAAAGTCATCATAACACTTTCTTATCCGATCATGAGAAGCTTTCTTATGAATTTATTCAAAGAAAGCAAGACCTTGAGAAGCTAAGAGTGACTTATGAAGATCTTCAGAAGGAGCGCGATTCATTACTTGCTCAACAAATCAGCGCTTCTCAGGAAGTATTTGTTCCTCCATGCTTGAAGTGCATTGAACATGAATCTGCTAATTCTTCACCTGAATGTTCAAATGCTGCTAATGTTTCAAATTCTTCACATGCCTCTGCTATCACTAATTCCTCATCTGAGGACATTGCTAGTATCACTGATGATGCAGGGTTGAAGGAATTGTACATGATAGGCATGTACAAAAGCCTCAAAGGGCATCAGGCTCTTTGTGATGTGCTTAAAAAGCAGATCCTCAACAGGAACCCTAGGAAAGAGGGTATTTCCTTTGAGAGGAAACTCAATGTTGATGGTACATATTGGAAGCCTGAGCAGTACCCCAAAACTACATGGGTTGCTGCAAAGGGACCTCTAGTTGATCCATCTAACTTATCTGGATTTGCATGTGAATCTCCTCATTCTGATGATGAGTTAATTGACTCCAACTATAAACTGTTCAAAAATCAGAATGGTGAAGTATTTGCTAGATATGTTGGCACTAATTGCAGGAACGGCTCCCCTATGAAGAAAATCTGGGTTCCCAAAAGATGCCTTGAAAATATTCAGGTGAATGTCATCATGACGCCACCTGTGAAGAATAGGAACCCCAGATCAAATTCTTCATATGGATTCAAGTCCTCATACGGACCAAATTCCTCATATGGATCAAAGTCCTCATATGAACATCATCGTGCTAACCCGTCTGTTTCGCAGGGAAGATCTAAGGATTATGGATATGTGCATTATTCTTCAAATCATTATGTCCATAAGTCCTGGAAGAATTTCTCTGCATACTCTTATGCTTACTCTAACCCCTCTTATGTGAAACGAAATGGACTGGCTTCTATGCCATCCTTCTCATATGGAGCTCGCAGAGTGATGAACTCTTTGCCACCCCTTCAGATGTGGGTAGTGAAGAAAAAGAACTAATCTCTTCTGCAAGGTCAGGTCTCCAGACGTACGTAATCGTCTGAAGAATTTGCTGGAGACCTGAGTATGCCTGA
This sequence comes from Triticum urartu, assembly GCF_003073215.2. Classification (NCBI taxonomy): domain Eukaryota; kingdom Viridiplantae; phylum Streptophyta; class Magnoliopsida; order Poales; family Poaceae; genus Triticum; species Triticum urartu. Next base: position 152,544,370 of record NC_053023.1, read on the forward strand.
TAGGACGCAGGCTAATCATGAAGAAATGAACTTTCATTTCTCACGTCCTCATATTGCTTTATCAGTTCTTTTACTTGATGAAATTGATCTGATGAATTGATGTCATATTCTTCACTGATGAAGTATATGAGTTTGTAAGCTGCACTAATTCATCTGCAGGATGATCAACCCAAAGCCACTGAGTGGGTCCTCGATAGTGGATGTACAAACCACATGACTGGTGACAAGAATCTATTGATGGATGCTCCATTATCTTCGTTGCATCTGAAGCATATCATCTTTGCTGACAAAGGCAAAAGTCAGGTATTGGGTCTAGGTAAGGTTGCGATCACAAAGGATCGACACATGGACAAAGTCATGCTTGTTGAGTCCTTAGGATAAACCTTATGTCTGTCTCAATGCTTTGTGATCTTGATATGGTTGTTGTCTTTGGCAAGTACCGTTGTGTTGTGGTTATGGAAGCTGATAATTCCAAAGTCTTCGAAGGCTTTAGGAGAGGAGACCTGTATATTGTTGATTTCTCTACAGGACCACAACCAGCCGTGTGCTTACTTGCAAAAGCTTCAGAAGGCTGGCTCTGGCATCGACGACTTGGTCATGCAGGCATGAGGAATTTGCACACGCTTGCGAAGAAGAAGCATGTCATTGGCATCGAGAATGTCAAATTCCTCAAGGATCACCTATGCGGAGCCTGTGAAGCTGGGAAGATGACGAAGGCCAAGCATCCAGCGAAGACTATCATGACCACCACTCGCCCATTTGAATTGCTTCACACGGATCTCTTTGGTCCTAATCATTATTCTGCTATTTCAAATGAAGCATCTTGAAAGTGCGTTATATCGACTAGAGGGGGGTGAATAGGCGATTTTTACAAAATTCTTCACTGAGGAATTTGCCGGTGAGGAAATTCCTTAGCGAAGAACTACTAGCAGCGGAATAAGTACTCAAAAGTAAACATAACAGAATACAAGCATAGTCATCATGATGAAATGAAGACAGGCACAGAGTACAGGAAGCGTAATCATAGGATAACACAGGATGATGACAAACATACTGAAGAAATTGAACTGAGGAAATTGAGAAAGTCTTCGGTCAAAGTCTTCAAACACAGATATGAACAAACACACAGCACAGTTATGAGGAAATGAAAGAGTTGAGGAAATAGAACCAGTAAGCTCGGTGAAGACAATGATTTGGTAGACCAGTTCCAACTGCTGTCTCAGTTGTATGTCTGGTTGGAGCGGCTGAGTATTTAAACTCGAGGACACACAGTCCCGGACACCCAGTCAAGGACACTTAGTCCAAGACACCCAGTCCTCACCGTATTCTCCTTGAACTAAGGTCACACAGACCTCGTCCAATCACTCGTGGTAAGTCTTCAGGCGACTTCCAAACCTTCACAAACTTGGTCACCCGGCGATCCACAATTCCTCTTGGATGCTCTAGACCATGACACCTAACCGTCTGGAAGAAGCACAATCTTGAAAGGTAACAAGCGTCGGATCCACTCAGGATCAATATCTTCAGTGATGCTCAATCACTTGGGGTTTGTAGGTGTTTGGGTTTTGGGTTTTTTGGTTTTTCCTCACTTGATGATTTTCGCTCAAAGTCCTCGGAGGATGGGTTGCTCTCAAATGACAAGTGTCAGTTTCTCTCAGAGCAGCCAACCAACTAGTGGTTGTAGGGGGCGGCTATTTATAGCCTAGGGAGCAGCCCGACATGATAAGACATAAATGCCCTTCAATGATATGACCGTTAGGTGGATAGATATTTTGGAACAGCTGGCGCATAGCACAGCAACGGTCGGAATTTTGAGTAGCAAAATCCTCAGGGCTATCATGTTCCTCACTGTGTAGGCAATCCGCACTGGCGAATTCCTAACTCCTCAGTCAGGACAAATTCCTCAGAGACCAGAAGAACTTCGTCTCTGTCACTGAAGAAATTGACTGAACTGTATGAGATTTCCAATGGCTTCACTCGAAGGGATTGGTAGGTGTAGGATTTTGAGTTGAGCATCACATGGAAATTTTTCCTTAGTATTTCCTTGACCCCCTTTAATAGTACGGTGTTTCCTATGACTCAAGAAAGAGAAAAACAAAACTATGAAAACAAAAGTCTTCAAGCTTCATATTCAGCGCATGAATATCAAGTCTTCACGGACACACCAATTTCTTCACTTTCAAAGTCTTCATGAAAGTCTTCAGAAATACCAAAATCTTCAGTCGAAGATGTTCATTTTTAGGGGTCGACTTTTCCTGTAAATATCAAACTCCTCATAGACTTATAGACCTGTGTACACTCACACACGCGTTAGTCCCTTAACCTATAAGTCTTCAATACACCAAAATCACTAAGGGGCACTAGATGCACTTACAATCTCCCCCTTTTGGTGATTGATGACAATATAGGTTAAGTTTTCAATCGGGATAAACATATGAAGTGTAAATACTGATATTGAGGAATTTGATTACAAGATATAGAAGAACTCCCCCTGAAGATGTGCATAGTGAGGAATTTGCTTTTGAAGCAATGCACACTTGAAGAGTTGAATCATGGAGATATCCCCCTATATCTTGAAATTCACACACACATTTAACACATAATATGAAGAATTTGAAATGCATGATGAAATATGGTGCCTGATGAAATTCAGCATGCGTGCAATAATATTAACGAGGAATAAGCATGCAGAATAGTGCATCAAGAGTATCAGAGCACAGTGCATCAAAAGTATCAGAGCACCATCGGGTTTAAGATTACAACTCAATCCAATAAAGTTTCAGAAGAACGAGAGTTGTAACTTAGCAAAAAAAACACCCATATAGTAGACCCGCTTGAAGACTAACTCATATTTCTCCCCCTTTGTCATCGAATGACCAAAAGGATCGAAAATGAGGACTAATGCCCCTAAAGATAATCATGTTGATGAAGGAGCGCCAGCGTTGTTGGGGTCGTTGGTTGATGTAGGGCCTGCCGCAGTGTCGTCCAAATCTTCATGTTCATCAGTGTCGCGCGATGAAGAATATGAGCTGGCCACCAGAGAAGGAACCTTGACCTTCTTGAATTTCTTCGGTGGAGGTGCAGACCAGTCAAAATCTTCATTAAGACCCATGTTCTTCAGATCTTCTTCACCATACAGATGTGACAGGATTGGCCAGGTGCGACCGAAGACTTGATGGAGGTAGTAGTGGTTTTTCTTCACTGCATTGTGTGTGGCAGTCATGTTGTGAAGAAGTGAACCAGACTGACGCTTAACCCATTTGTGATTTCGATCCACCTTCTGGTGAAGACTAAGCAGAAGTTCACGGTCTGTCATCACGCGCGGAGCAGTGGCTTGAGGAGTGGACTTGGGTGCATTAGCAGAGTCATGTGTGGCAGAGTCATCATTGGTGGAATAAGATGCAGCTTTGCGAAACTGACCATCCAATGGACGAATGCCTTCATCAATTATAGCTGGTGCCTTGCCCTTTCCATCAACTGAGGAATATGTCTGCTTGAGGACTTCAATTGGGGGCAAGTAGCTGAGATGATTCTGGAAATCAGCTTTGTAGTTGAGTGAAGACCTTGTCCAGAGGAATCTCATGATCCAAGGTGCATAAGGCTTTAGCTCAAACGGAGACAGTGCAACATTGGCCATAGTCCTCATGAAGAAATCGTGATAATTGATAGGAATGCCATGAACGATGTTGAATACCAGATTCTTCATGATGCCAACAATTTCCTCATCATATGAGTCGTGACCTTTGATAGGACTGATTGTCCTCGTAAGAATACGATAAACAATTCTGGGCACGTACAACAAATCCTTCACGAGGAATTTGGTTCTTGGTGCTTGACCTGGCTTAAAAGGTTTCATCAGCACCTGCATGTAATGATGTGTGAGCTCAGGTTCACTGTAGATGCAGCGAGCTTCTTCAAGGGGAGGATTGAGTGGTAGAGCACGAAGCAATTCAGAGGCTGGTGCAGTGTAGTGAGCGTTTTCAGACATCCAGTCCAGCACCCATGAATTCACATCTTCAGCATCTCCGGTGATGTGCAGTGTTGCATAAAATTGAAGAATCAGTTCTTCATTCCAATCGCAGATGTCAGAGCAAAAGTTGAGCAGCCCAGCGTCGTGAAGAACACTGAGGACTGGTGCGAAGCACGACCAAGATTCCATATCCACGTGAGGAATATGCTCGTGGTAGAAAATCTTCTCCTTGTTGAACAGCACTGAGGAATAGAAATTGGCTTGACTAGCAGTCCAGAAACGCCTCTTCCTAATGCGAGCAGAGTCATATGGGTTGTAATCTTCGAAGAATACATGCTCACCGAAGAAATCATCAGCCTTGAACTTTTGCTTGTGTGAGAATGGATCTTTTGGCTTCGGCAGAGGAGTGTCAGTGAGTTGCATCACGACCTCAGGAATCTCAATCGCAGGTTCTTTAGGCTGAGGAATTTCTGGTTCCTCTTCAGTGGCAGTCTGCATAGTTGGTTGTTCAGCAGCAGCAGTTTCTTCAGCGCTAGTGGCTGGAATTTCCTCATGGACAGATGCAGTGGGATGAGTTTCTTCAGAGCCCATGTGAACAGTTTGTGTGGGGGACTGAGGAATTTGCTGTAGAGGGGTGAACATTGGAGAGTTTGGATGCTGACTTTCCCAGAACTCATCACTGATTATGGGTGTGGAGCAGCCAATGTCCACATCTTCATCTTCCATTTCTTCAACGCCAGCCTCTTCAGCTGTGAACTGAGGCATAGGCGAGGAGATGATAGGTGTTGAAGGGATCGCATCCACTTCAATTTCTTCATCCAACGGTTCAGACGAAGCAGCAGAAGGAGTTTCTTCATCAGATCCGCTGGGGATCACATATTCTTCATCAAAAGGAACAAGGTCCTTTGATGGCCTGGTTGAGATGGGAATAGCATCAATCGGATTTGCAAATGAACTTGTCATAGGCTTCATTTTCTTCGGAGCTGAAGAATTTGAAGCAGCTGATGCTTTCCTTTTCTTCACTGCAGCACGCTCTGGAGCCTTGGTCTTCTTCACATCTGATGCAGATGGAAGGATTGGAGTTGAAGTTGGCGCCGGAGCAGCTGAGGAATCTGGTTGATTTTCTTCAGGCACAACTGATGCAGTTGCCCTGATTTCTTCAGTTTCTTCAGGCGCACCACTAGTGGATGCCCTGGCAATTTCTTCAGCGGCTGGAGTGCAGTCATCAGCCCTGGAACTCACATTTTCTTCAGTAGCCTGATTGTCATCAGTGTGCTGGCATTTTCTTCAGTAGGCTGAGCAGATGCTTCAGCCTGAGGAATTTCCTGTTGCGTTGGGGCAGCAACATTTGAAGTGAACTATTCAGTTATCTTTACAAATCTAACTTTGGCTCCTTGCCAATCAGCATAGTAGGCTTTAAAGTCATCGCTGAGGGTTTTGATTTCAGATTGGATTTTTACAAGTTCATTAGAGGTCATAGTGACAACGTTGTTCTTCAGAAATTTCTCCTTCTTGTACTGCGCTTTCTTGATCTGCCTGGCCTTCTCAAATTTCCACTTTTCTTCTTGAATGAAGTGGGTTAGCATGTGACTTTGGCCAGGAGTCAGCTTGAAGTTAGGCAAGGGAGTGTTGGGGTCCTTGTGCCAATCATCAATGTAGTCGAGAATCAGCTTGGGATCCAAAAGCAGTGCACCTCTGATCCTTTGGCTCTAGCGGCCCTGACTTGCCTATCTCTGATGATTTCTGCAAGTTCATCATCATCAGCTTCGTCTTCACCAGACGGTACTTGAAAAGCGACTTGCTTCTTTTGAGGACTTGGGCGTGGACCTCGTCCAGCAGTGGCCTTTGTCTTGAGCAGTGAGGGGCCAGCTAAGGAACTTGGTGCAGCTGAGGAACTAGCTGAGACACCTGAGGCAATGGAGATGCCGGCAGTCCTTTGGCACGAAGCGAGATGCACAGGTGCTGAGGATTTGGTCGGAACAGCTGAAGGCTTTGGCGGAGGAGCTGAGGACTTTGGAGGAACAGGAGCAGCATGAGGAATTGGCCGTGAGGGCTTTGATGATTCTGGCCGTGAGGGCATTGCTGAGGAAGCACTTGGCTTGTGCGCAGGCTTCTTTGACATAGCCTTCTTTGGCTTGACAGCAAGGACCTCAGCAGAGGCAGCAGCAGCAACAGAGTCTTCATTAAATTTCCTCACTGCTTCTCTGGCTTGCTTAGCCAACTTGCCTTGGCGCTTGGCCCATTCATCAGGATAGTCCTCACCTCGCTTGAGGCTAGTGGGATCAGCAATTTGGCCAGGTGCCAGTGGTGCTCTTGGGCATGGAGGATTGAGTGCGAATTTCTTCATGTACTTAGGAGTGACATATCTGTACTCCCTCCATTCTCTTGCCCATCTCCTCTCTATCTTTTGAATGCGCACTTTGCGCTCATTCTTGGTTTCCTCAGGAGGTGTGCAGTACCCAGCATATATGTCATCAGGGATTTCAAACGCTGTATTTACCTCAGGCCTCTTTCCTCCCTTCTGTGGCCTTTTACCATCATCCATTTTCTTCAGTTGAGGAATTTGAACAATTGAATTCTCTGAAGAAGTATGCAACTTTTCTTCGAGGAACGCTGCAAATGAGTTAAGTTGATGAGAACCTAGTGATTCAGCAGCTGACATGTGTACCTGTGAACAGAGTATAGTTGCGAGGAATTTGGAGAGGTCATATGCGTTCTCAGAAGGTTTTTAAAAAATAACAAGTTTGAGGAATTTGACCAGATGAGTCTTGAAGATTTTCACTAAGCGTTCTTTGTCTTAGGTTCCAGAGTTGTATAGATCGAAGAACCACACAATTGAGGAATCTTGAAGAAAAATGATGCTTAGAGAAACGAATCAAGAACATATGACTTTGTGAGGTGTTCAGTGTGTGAAGATATGAAGAAAAACACTTTTGAAGATTTTGTAGATAATCATTCGAATCAATGAGGGCAGTAAAAGTAACTTTTTTTACCCTGGACGAAGAACACGATGAACTAGAGTGAGGAGATGTGAAGTTCGTCTGTGCAGATCTTCCACGCCCTAACTTGGCGGAGGAAGACGGCTACGGCGGCGGCAGAGTGAAGATGTCCGCGGTCGGCGCGAGTACGTCGGTGACGAGGTCGAGGCAGTGAAGCTCTTCCTCACCGGCGGCGATGAAGTAGCGGTGGCGCTAGGGTTTGAGAAGCTCGAGCTGGAGAGAGAGGTCGAGCGGAGTAAGAGAAGTGAGGAAGGTAAGGAGGGGTATTTATAGCCACGGTGAAAAAACTGCTCGCCCAAAGAAATTGGACGAACGTGCCCCTGACCCTTCTCATTCGCATGACATGTGTCACCCACGTAGTGAGAGGTGGAGATCGTGTTAGATCGTGGGTGAGTGGATAAGTGTGTCGTGGGATGCGGAACGGTTTGAGCGGCAAAGCCGAAAATTTAGATAAGATAGATTTTAAAGTTCCGTTCGCAATTTCTTCAGCTGACAAGGACACAGTGAAGATTTTGAACAAGTTTCAAATAGAACGCACATGAAGAGTTTGTGAATAGATTGGGTTGAGTATAGCATAGAGGGGAAGGGTCCGATCACATTCACTTAGCAGAAAACCAACTTGAAGAAATAGCAATAAGTGAATGCTGTAGAGGACATAAACTCATATATATATATATATATATATAGCCAATGAAGAAAAACGACAGAACCAGTGAAGACTATGCAAAGTTGAAGAATATGAATAATTTGAGGAATTTCAACTTTTGGTGGTGGTGTGACCCACCGTATAAGAATGATGATTTCAGACACCGCGTACAATTATCGTAGGCTTCTGAGAATCAAATTATTCGTTAATTTCTTCACACTAAGAGTGTTATTCTTCATTTATTGAACTAAAACGTTTCTTCATGTGTTGCACATCTAAGTCATCAATTTTGCATAAGTGTTAGGATGAGTGTCCTTTTCACAGAACATTCGAAGATTCTAGGATATTTAGCTCACACCGCAACTTGCTAAATCTCTTCTCATCCAAGGGCTTTGTGAAGATATCGGCTAGCTGTTCTTCAGTCTTCACATGCTCAATAGAAATGTCGCCCTTCAACACATGATCACGAAGAAAATGATGACGAATCTGAATGTGCTTTGTCTTCGAGTGCTGAACTGGGTTGTGAGCAATCTTGGTGGCACTCTCATTGTCACAGAAGAGAGGTACATTCTTCATGTTGACGCCGTAGTCCTTCAGAGTTTGCTTCATCCATAGCAATTAGGCACAGCAAGAACCAGCGGCAATGTACTCAGCTTCAGCAGTAGATAGTGATACGTAGTTCTGTTTCTTCGAGGACCAACAGACCAAAGATCGTCTGAGGAAATGACATGTACCAGATGTTGACTTGCGATCCACACGATCACCAGCAAAGTCAGAGTCAGAATATCCAACAAGATCAAAAGTCGAGCCCTTGGGGTACCATAATCCAAGTGTTGGTCTGTGAGCTAGATATCGAAGAATATGCTTCACAGCCTTATGGTGTGATTCCTTCGGTGCAGCTTGAAATTGGGCACACATGCAAACACTAAGCATTATATCTGGCCTAGATGCACATAAGTATAATAAGGAACCTATCATGGAGCGGTATACCTTATGATCGAAGTCAATACCATTTTCATCAGTGCACAAATGGCCATTTGTGGGCATAGGAATTTTGACGCCTTTGCAATCTTGCATGCCGAATTTCCTCAGTACATCCTTGAGGTATTTCTCCTGAGATATGAATATGCCATTGTGTTGTTGACGAATTTGAAGACCTAAGAAGAATTTCAACTCTCCCATACTAGATATTTGATATTCTTCACTCATCATATAGGCAAATTCATCACTATAACGTTGGTCAGTACAGCCAAAGATAATATCATCAACATATACTTGGCACACAAACAATTCACCATCATAAGATTTATTGAAAAGAGTAGGGTCGAGTGAACCGGGTTTGAAGCCTTTCTTCATGAAGAGTTCCTTCAAAGTATCATACCAAGCCCATGGGGCCTGCTTGAGGCCATAGAGGGCCTTGTTGAGTCTGAAGACTTTGTCAGGATTCTTTGGATCTTCAAAACCTGGGGGTTGAGCAACATATACTTCTTCCTCAAGCTTACCATTGAGGAATGCACTTTTCACATCCATTTGATATAGAGTGATATCATGATGGTTAGCATAAGCAAGTAATATGTGAATAGCCTCAAGCCTAGCAACAGGTGCAAAAGTTTCATCGAAATCAATTCCTTTAACCTGTGTGTAGCCTTGAGCTACAAGCCGTGCCTTATTCCTCACCACAAAGCCATTTTCATCTTACTTGTTGCGATAGATCCACTTTGTGCCGATGATATTGTGCTTGCGAGGATCTGGACGTTTGACCAATTCCCAGACATTGTTGAGCTCGAACTTATGTAATTCTTCTTGCATGGCCTGAATCCACTCAGGCTCCAGAAATGCTTCATCTACCTTAGTGGGCTTTGTAATAGAGACAAAAGCATACTGCCCACAAAATTTAGACAAATGTGAAGCTTTTGAGCATGTGAGAGGACCTGGCGCTTTGATGTCATTGATGATCTTTTCAATTTGCACTTCTTTTGCAATGCGAGGATGAGCTGGTTGTCGTTGAAGAATTTGATCAGCGTTTTCTTCAGCACCATTTTCTTCAGCATTTTCTTCAGGTGCATTAGCTCGACGTTCTTCATGTTCTGGAATGAATTCTTCAGCAGATTCTTTAGTAGGAATGACATCCTCAGTAGCCTTGAACTTGATAGTTTCCTCAGGTGCTGGTTCATCTATCACAGTAGGTAGGTGCTCTATTTGCGAGCCATTAGTTTCATCGAACCGCACATCTACAATTTCAACAACTTTGTGAAGAACGTTGTTGAAGACTCTGTAGGTGTGCGATTCCTTTCCGTAACCAAGCATAAAACCTTCATGTGCTTTCGGTGCAAATTTTGAGTTGTGATGAGGATCTCTAATCCAACATTTAGCACCGAAGACTCTGAAATAACTTACATTGGGTTTCTTATCAGTGAGGAGTTCATAGGCAGTCTTTTTGAAGAATTTGTGAAGATATACTCTGTTGATGATGTGGCACGCAGTATCAATTGCCTCAGTCCAGAAACGACAAGGCGTTTTGTATTCATCAAGCATAGTGCGAGCCATCTCAGCAAGAGTCCTGTTCTTGCGCTCCACGACGCCATTCTGCTGAGGAGTGTAAGGAGCAGATAACTCATGAGCGATACCAAGTTCATCAAGATAGTCATCGAGACCAGAATTCTTGAACTCAGTGCCATTGTCACTTCTGATGTGCTTGATCTTCACACCAAAGTTGGTTGAAGCCCTCGAGGAAAATCATTTGAAGACTTCCTGCACTTCATGTTTGTAAGTAACAAGGTGTACCCATGTGTAACGAGAATAATCATCAACAATAACGAAGCCATATTGAGATGCTTCATTTGAGATAGCAGAATAATGATTAGGACCAAAGAGATCCATGTGAAGCAATTCAAATGGGCGAGTGGTGGTCATGATAGTCTTCGCTGGATGCTTGGCCTTGGTCATCTTCCCAGCTTCACAGGCTCCGCATAGGTGATCCTTGAGGAATTTGACATTATCGATGCCAATGACATGCTTTTTCTTCGCAAGCGTGTGCAAATTCCTCATGCCTGCATGACCAAGTCGTCGATGCCAGAGCCAGCCTTCTGAAGCTTTTGCAAGTAAGCACACGGCTGGTTGTGGTCCTGTAGAGAAATCAACAATATACAGGTCTCCTCTCCTAAAGCCTTCGAAGACTTTGGAATTGTCAGCTTCCATAACCACAACACAACGGTACTTGCCAAAGACAACAACCATATCAAGATCACAAAGCATTGAGACAGACATAAGGTTGTATCCTAAGGACTCAACAAGCATGACTTTGTCCATGTGTCGATCCTTTGTAATCGCAACCTTACCTAGACCCTGTTACGGCATATCTCTCTCAAGGTAGTTTTGGTGATTGATGACAACATGTTTGCGGACAAATCTTGTGCTTTGAATTATTCACATATTCTCCCCTGGCACGAGACGCCTTCTTCCCCTCGGAGTGTATTTCAAGACGGTGTAGCTCTTGCATTTCTTTCTTGGTGGACTAGTTGCGTAGAGGGCACCGTACTATCAAGAGGGGGTCCGCTGGGGTTTTGCATGGGTGGAATCATCACGTACACATCAGCTTCTCACCCACCGAGCATTTCCTTTCCATTAAAGAGATCTCTCCTCTCTCTTCCTTGTCCTGGCTGGGTCAAAGCGGTAGTACCGGGCACCCAGCGGTAGTACCGCTGAGAAGCCACAAGCCGCAGTACCGCTCCGCAGCGGTAGTACCGCCCATGGCTCCACAGCAGTAGTACCGCTGGGGGCCTGGCACCTCCGCCTTGTCCTCAGCTTCTTTGAGAGATTTCTTCTCTCTCGCGCACGCGCCCCAGCGGTAGTACCGCACTGCCTGCGGTACTACGGCCGAAGGGTCACAAGCGGCAGTACCGCTCCACAGCGGTACTACCGCCCTTGACCCCACTGCCGTAGTACCGCTGGGCAGTCTGGTTCCTACCGCCTCGATTCAAGAGGTCTTTTTCTCGTGTCGGGTTTTGCGGCACTAGTCACGGTTGTAGTGGCGGTAGTACCATTTCAGGAGCGGTAGTACCGCCCTACCATCGCGGTAGTACCGCATTTGGGTCTGTTCCCTACTTGTCTCCTCAGCGCGGTAGTACCGCTGGCTGGCACGGCAGTACCGTTGTCCTGGCGGTAGTACCGCCCCCTCTCAGCGGTAGTACCGCCCTGTGCGGGGCTGGTTGGTGGGGGCAACGGGATTGTTGCCCCCACTATAAAAGGGAGTCCCCTTCTTCCTTCTCACTTACCTCTTCCTCCCCCAAGCTCCATTTATTGCTCAAGCTCCATTAAATACTCCAAGCTTCATTTTCGCCCGATCTATCTCTCTAGCCAATCAAACTTGGTGATTTGCTCGGGAGTGGTTGAGAAGGCTCCGATCTACACTTCCACCAAGGGATTTTCGATTCCCCCACTCATCCCTAGCGGATCTTGTTACTCTTGGGTGTTTGAGCACCCTAGACGGTTGAGGTCACCTCGGAGCCATATTCCATTGTGCTGAAGCTTCTTGGTCTTGTTGGGAGCCTCCGATTAAGTTGTGGAGATTGCCCCAACCTTGTTTGTAAAGGTTCGGTCACCGCCTTCAAGGGCACCAATAGTGGAATCACGGCATCTCGCATTGTGTGAGGGCGTGAGGAGAATACGGTGGCCCTAGTGGCTTCTTGGGGAGCATTGTGCCTCCACACCGCTCCAACGGAGACGTACTTCCCCTCAAAAGGAAGGAACTTTGGTAACCGGTAACACATCCTCGTCTTCACCGGTCCACTCCACTCTTGTCTCTTACCTTTACTTGTGCAAGCTCTTTAGTGTTTCTACCCTTGCTTGCTTGTATGCTTGTTGTTATTGCATCATATAGGTTGCTCACCTAATTGCACATCTAGACAACCTACTTTGATGCAAAGTTTAATTTTGTAAAGAAAAGCTAAAAATTGGTAGTTGCCTATTCACCCCCCCCCTCTAGTCAACCATATCGATCCTTTCAATTGGTATCAGAGCCTCGTCTCTTTATTAAGGACTTTACCGTCCAAAGAGTATGGTTGATACCGTAGACGGTGTGGAGGAACACTCCGGTGTGAATCCGATCTCGTCTACGGGAGATGGGGGAACTTCGGTCTCTCGTGAGGAGTTCAATGTGTCCTTGGAGACATTGAAAACCTCCATGACGACCGAAGTTGAAAGCATGTTTACTAAATTTCTTGAGGGGCTTAAACTATCCACCGCACCGTTGAAAGTGAGTGATCCCGCCAACAAGGTGTCGGATGCTATCCCCGACAAGGGGGGAGCTAGTAGTGAAAAGGCTCCTTCATCTAGTGGCAAGAATGGCACCGGCATCTTTGCCCATGTGGAACCACCACTTGTTTATGGTGGACCGGTTCCTTCCACTCATTTGAATCATGCCGGTCCTCCCCCTAAGATTGTGAAAAATGAGGATTTTGATTCTTGGGTTTACCGCTTTAAACATCATTTAAATCATGTGAACACTAACCTTTGGAGAATCATTGAAGAAGGTTTCTATCCACATGATCCAAGCAACTTCACTCCTCGAGAAGCCACGGACAATCAATTCAATGAGAATGCTCTCTTCATCATTCAAGATGCAATTCCACCCGAAGACCTACCTCATCTTCGTCCCTTCGCCTTGGCCAAAGATGCATGGCATTGTGTCGTGTCTCTATACCGGGGAAGCGCAAGCATTCAACGCTCCAACTATGAAGTGGTACAAGATGAGGCCGATGAGTTTGCAATGAAGGAAGATGAAGAACCTCGTGAGCTTTATCGGAGAGTAACCAAACTCGCGGTCTCACTACGAGATCACGGGAGCAAGGACACGGATGACAATTGGATCAAGCGCAAATTCCTCAAGGCAATGATGCCCTACCACAAGGCCATGTCCTCCGTCATTCGTCAAAGACCGGACTTCCACACTTTGACCTCAAGCGAAGTGTTGGATGAGTTTGTGGCCATGAACATTTTGGACAAGACCGCCGACAATGCGGTGCTCCGTTCTCAACGGGCAAAGAAGCCTAACCTTGCATTGAAGGCCAAGCTCACCGTGGAAGAAGAAGAAGAGGAAGAAGAGGAGAGCAACCCCGAAGATACGAAGTATGCATATCATGAACACATGGCACTTGCTTCAAGGCAATTTTGGAGCAAGAAAAACTCGAGGCCCAACTTTAGCAAAAACAACTCGAGTGGCACAAGGGGCAAGAAACGTGTAAGGACTTGCTACAATTGCGGCAACGTGAGTCATTTAGTTGCGGAATGCCCGTATGAGAAGAGGGAAGACAATGGTGGCAAACTCATCCGAAAGGACAAGGCCAAGTCGTTCCCCAACAAGAACAACTTCACCAAGAAGACTCCTCCCAAGGCTTTGGTTGTGCAAGAAGAGTACAATGAGGATGATGACGATGATGAAGATGATGAGTCGGCTGCCATGGCCTCCATTGCCATTGCAACAACATCATGGGTGTCTCTCTTCGACTCACCCAACGAGAGCATCACCGCCAAGTGCCTCATGGATAAAGCCACCAACAAGGTAACCTCCAACATCAAAACTACCATCATTAATCATCCTTCCCCAACGGATAGCATTAATGAACTTGAGGGAGCTAATGTGGAGGCTAACGAGTTTGAGGCCTTTATGGGCAAACTCAAGGGAAAATCCAAGAAGCACTTTGTTACTCTCTTGGAACAACTTGGTGAGGCCAATGAAATGATCGAGGCTCATGAAGACACCATCTCTAAGATGGAAGGGCATAGTCGTGAATATGCCGATGAGATTTTGAATCTTTCCAATGCTCTTGAGGAAGAGCGTGGTCTTTGTTTGGCTCTTGAGGAGTCACACAACGTTGATCATGCTAAGTTAAAGAAAGATTATGAGCATGCCCTCATTGTTTCTCGTGTGCTAAATTCCGAGAAGGCCAAACTCGGGGTTGATCTTGCTAGACTCAAAGAGGAGTTTGATATACTTGACAAGGCCCACAAGGCCTTGAAGGGTATTCACGCTAGTCTCAAGGAGTCTCATGATCAACTCCAAGTGAAGCTAACTAAGGAGAAAGCAACTTTTCCTCATATGGTTTTCATTGATAATGCAAATGCTACTAACCCGTGTTGTGAGCATATACATCTTGTTGAGGAAAATGCTAAGTTGAAGGAGCAACTTGAGAGAGGTCTTGCGACTTGCATACAAGGCAAGAAGAACCTCAACGATCTCTTGATCAACCAAAAGGGAGGTGTGGCCAAGGAAGGGGTTGGGTACGTGCCCGACTCCAAGAACAAGAAGAAGAATGACAAGACCAAACGACCTCCTCCCCTCATGCAAACCTTTGTGAGGGAGGGAGAGAGTGCCCCCGAGGAGAAGAAGAAGAACAATGTCAAGAAGGGAAATGTCACCCCTCCCAACAAAGCCGGTGATTTTAATCCTTCTTATGTGTTATGCCGTGCTAGTGATGGGCATGTTTATGCCAAATTTGTTGGTTCTCTTCATGAGTACATTGAATGGTCTATTTGGGTTCCTAAGACCCTTGTTACTAACATCAAAGGACCCATTACAAAATGGGTACCTAAAACCAAGCATTGATCTCTTGTAGGTGTTTGCTTCCGGTGGTGGATCATGGTTGCTCAATAGCGGAGCTACAAATCATATGACCGGAAGCAAGGACTTGGTGGTGGACGTGCACAAAGTTCCATCTATGCCCACCAATGTTGAGTGGGGTGACGCCTCATCCTCTAAGGTATTGGGACTTGGCAAGGTGGTCATCTCTCATGATCTCACGATCAAGAAGGTCATGCTTGTTGAGTCCCTTGCATACAATTTACTTTCCGTTTGTCAACTTGCAGTCATGGGCTTTGCCACTTTCTTTGATATCGATACCGTGGCCCTCTTGTGGAGCAAGACTCTTACAATAGCTTTTGTTGGGCATGTCGAGAACGGTCTATATGTGATTAACTTTTCGGAGCGACCCACTAAGACCGCGACATGCCTAATGGCTAAAGTTGATGTGGGATGGCTTTGGCATCGCCGTTTAGCCCATGTCAATATGAGATCTTTGCAAAGTCTCCTCAAGGGGGACCATGTCCGTGGACTAACGAATGTTAGTTTTGTTAAAGATCGTGCTTGCAGTGCCTGTATCGAAGGAAAGCTACATGAGAAGGCTCACCCTCCCATGACTATCATTTATTCAAAGAGGCCCTTGGAGCTCCTTCACATGGATCTTTTTGGGGCCCCATCCTTCGATAGTCTTGGAGGTAGGAAGTATTGCTTGGTGATTGTAGATGACTACTCAAGGTACACGTGGGTGTATTTCTTCAAGAGGAAGAGCGAGACCCAACAAACCGTCATTGACTTTGCAAATGAAGCACAACATCAACACAATGCAAAGATCTTGACAATAAGAAGTGACAACGGCATCAAGTTCAAGAACTACACCTTGGATGAATTTCTTAGTGATGAGGGAATCAAGCATCAATATTCCGCACCATACACCCCTCAACAAAACGGTGTTGCGGAGAGGAAGAACCGGACGTTGATGGATGCGGCAAGGACCATGATGGCGGAGTTCAAGTCTCCGTACAACTTTTGGGCCGAAGCCATCAACACCGCATGTCATGCATCCAATCGGCTCTACCTCCGCAAGGGCTTGAACAAGACTCCATATGAGATACTCACCGGTAACAAGCCCAACCTCAAGTACTTCCGGGTATTCGGGTGTAAGTGTTTCATTCTCAAGAAAGGTGTTCGGTTGTCTAAATTTGAGGCTAGAGCTTATGAGGGCATATTTGTTGGTTATGCTACAAACTCTCATGCTTACTGTGTCCTCAATAAATCCATGGGACTTATTGAGGAGACGTGTAATGTGGAGTTTGATGAGAATAA
Organism: Triticum urartu; assembly: GCF_003073215.2. NCBI lineage: Eukaryota > Viridiplantae > Streptophyta > Magnoliopsida > Poales > Poaceae > Triticum > Triticum urartu. The sequence continues at coordinate 152,560,884 of NC_053023.1, forward strand.
CGGCTCCCAAGTGGAGCAAAGTGGCACTTGTTATGTAGGTGATGAAATTCCTCCTCAGGCCATAAGAAGAATGGGTGTTGGTTTCATCCTACCCATTGAGGAACCCCTTGTGGCCGAAGGAGAAGGATAATGCTCCACTCTAGTGGAGCCATCACCAACCCAAGGCCCACACGCTTCCGAAGAACAAAGTGAAGGCCCTCAACCTCATGAACAAGACCAAGGGCAAGATCATACTCAAGACGGTGTTGACACACCAAGTGATACTCAAGGTCAAGTTCTCTCCCCCGAGCAAGTTCAAGATCAAGAACAAGTTCATGACGGCGCTCAAGATGATCAAGTAACCACTCCTCAACTCTCCACCGAGGAGGAATTAGAGCGTCGTGCCGCCAAGGTTGCTTCCTAGCTCTCCACCAAGGATCATCTCATGACGAATGTGCTTGGAAGCTTAAGAAAGGGGGTAAGCACTCGTAGACAATTAGCAAATTTTTGTGAGCATCACGCATTTGTCTCTTGTGTGGAACCCCACAAGGTCTATGAGGTGCTAGAAGATCCGGATTGGCTCAATGCCATGCACGAAGAACTCAACAACTTCGAGCGCAACAAAGTGTGTAGATTGGTGCCAAGGCCAACGGGGAACCACAATGTCATTGGAACCAAGTGGATATTCAAGAACAAGCAAGATGCACATGGGATTATCATTCGCAACAAGGCTCGTTTGGTAGCACAAGGCTACTCCCAAGTCGAGGGTATCGACTACGGTGAAACCTTTGCTCCCGTTGCTCGTCTTGAATCCATTCGCATGTTGATTGCATATGCTTCTCATCATAACTTTAAGTTACAACAAATGGATGTGAAGAGTGCTTTTCTTAATGGTCCCATTAATGAATTGGTTTACGTCAAGCAACCCCCCGGGTTCGAGGATCCCTACTTTCCCGGTCATGTGTATCAACTCGATAAGGCACTCTATGGCCTTAAACAAGCCCCACGTGCGTGGTATGACCACCTTACCGAGTTGTTACAAGACCGTGGTTTTGAAGTTGGGCTAATCGACCCCACTCTTTTTACTAAGAAGGTCAAAGGGGAGTTGTTTGTGTGCCAATTATATGTTGATGATATTATCTTTGGTTCTCCTAACAAAGCTTTCAATGAGGAATTTGCCGCTCTCATGACCTCAAAGTTCGAGATGTCCTCCATGGGAGAGCTGAAGTTCTTTCTAGGGTTCGAAGTGAAGCAAAGAAGAGAAGGAACCTTCATCAATCAATCCAAATACACTCAAGACATGCTCAAGATATTCAAGCTAAGTGATGTCAAGCCGGCCTCTACTCCAATGCCCACCAAGTGCCAACTCGACTTAGATCCCAATGGTAAAGTGGTGGATCAAAAGGTATATTGTTCCATGATTGGATCCTTGCTTTACCTTTGTGCATCTAGACCGGACATCATGTTGAGTGTGGGAATTTGTGCACGGGTTCAAGCCGCACCTAAGGAAAGTCACTTTGTGGCGGTCAAACGAATCTTTCGATATTTGGCTCATACCCCAAACTTTGGCTTATGGTACCCAAGAGGATCAAACTTCAAGCTTGTAGGGTACTCAGATTCCGATTGGGCGGGAGACAAAGTGGATAGGAAGTCCACTTCCGGAGGGTGCCAATTCCTTGGTTGCTCTTTGGTAAGTTGGTCTTCCAAAAAGCAAAGTTGTGTGTCTCTCTCGTCCACTGAGGCGGAGTATGTTGCCGCCGGTAGTTGTTGTGCACAACTTCTATGGATGAGGCAAACTTTAAAGGATTACGGTGTCACTTGTGACAAAGTGCCTCTTTGGTGTGACAATGAAAGTGCCATCAAGATTTCTCTCAACCCAGTGCAACACTTCAAGACGAAGCATATTGAGATTCGGTATCACTTCATCCGGGATCACATTAGGCGAGGAGAGATCAAGCTCAACTATGTCAACACTCATGACAACCTTGCAGATATTTTCACAAAGCCCTTGGATGAAGCAAGATTTCGCGAGTTAAGGCATGAGCTAAATATCATTGATTCGAGCAATGTGGCTTGAACCCGTGCACACCCTACCACGCTCAATTCGGTGTCTAGTTTAGGTGTAGGCATGGACATAGGGGGAGTGTTGTTCTCTCAATGAACTCTCCCTCCCCCATTATGCATAAATTGATCAAGTCTTTCACTTTAGCCATTGTTGATGGCACTTGTGCTTCAAAGACGAGTTTTGGTCATGGGCCCAAGGTTAAAATCTTCGCGGTGCCATACCTTTTGACTCAAACATAGGTGGCCTCGGCCACCGCCCTCTTGTGAAGAGGTGTTTCTTGGTCGTTTGCTGGTGTGTTTTTTTTTTCTTTTGCCGTTTTTGTCGTTTCGTCGAGCTAAAGCCGTGTCTGTTTAGTTGTCGTGGCGTGTTGGGCGGTACTACCGCTGGTGGTGCGCGGTACTACCGCTCGTAAGCGGTACTACCGCCCCCCCAGCACGGTACTACCGCTGGGGGATGAGAACAGGGGGTTAAGTCGGGGCAGGGGGAGGTTTCTTCTCCCCCATACCCATTCACTTCGCCCCTCTTTTCTCTTCCTCTCTCCAGCCTCCTCTCGCCGCGGGAGGGCTCCGGCGGATCTCCATCTCTGGGGCGTCCCTCTCCATTTCCTTTGGTGGAGTCGATCCCCACCTTGTCCTCTTGCCATGGATGCCGGTATTGCCCCCGTTCCTTCTTTCGTTTTGTCTCTTTTTCAGTTCTTGTTTCTTAGGGGCAATGGTGGTTGCATCTCTAGATTTTTGGCTAAATCTAGGCTTGAGTTGGTTGGAGAAGGCAACTAGACTATCTCGATTAGAGTTTGGTAGGATTATTTTTGAATTTGGTAGGCCGGTAGTGCCGGATCTGACTGCGGTAGTAAGAACCCGCTGTTTCACCGCCTCGTGCTATATGAAACTGTTGTTTCTCCGCCTCAAGCAGTACTACCGCTCCTCTTGGAGCGGTACTACCGCTTGACCTAGAGCGGTACTACCGCTCCCTTTGGGGCGGTACTACCGCTTGGGGCGATACTACCGCGGGCAGGTCACGATACTACCGCTGAATGCCAATTTCCATCATTTTCCTGCCTTACCTTGATCTTTTGTTGAGTTTGTTGGCTTATGCTCATTCTTTCTGGTTGTTTTGCGTGTTCTTGTGTTTGGCTCCAGGTGATGACCTTTCCGATCAGCAAGGTCGCCGTATCAACCCCGGGTGTGCCACATCAAAACGCTACCGCACCTCAGAGCCAGCCGGTGGTTCCTCGAGCACCCAACCGCCTCCAGCAAGTGCATCTGCACGTGTTCCTCCACCTCCTCAGCAATCGAAGCGAGCCGCCAACAAGCCAAAAGGGAAGACTGTGACTGAGATGACCAACAAGGAGTTTTGGGAGAAGCGTCGCCGCAACCCCTATGCGGTGGACCAAGAACCCACTTTGGTCAACCGCCCGTTCTGGAACTGTTTTCAGTTTGCCATCTACTTTGATGTGATCAAGGCCAAGAAGAATCTTTTTGTTGATGTTCGCTCCATTGACACTGATGCTATGGAGAAGGACCCGGAGTACTTTGGCGAAGCTCTTCAGATGTGCACTTAGCTGAACATTCTCAGGATCATGCAATTCAACAAGGATTTCGATGCGGATTTGGTGGCTCAATTCTATGCCACCGTCCATCTTGGGATGGATGTCGAAAGGACTTTGACATGGATGACCAATGGCAAGCTACTTTCTGTCAAGTGGAAGGCTTTCATGGAGTTACTTGATGTGGTGGATAGCGGGCTTGAGACTCCTGTCGGTTTCCGTCCTCACCGCAATGCTACATCCACCCACAAGCAAGCCCTTTGGCCCTACTGCACTGTGAAGGTTCACCAGTAACTGAGAAGAAGACCTATGAGCTGTCTCCGTATCTGGACATTCTTCATCGCATATTCCGTGAGACTCTCTTCCCTCGGATCGGGAATCTGGATATGGTCCACTCTTACCTCGTGGACATGCTCCTTTTCTGTCAGCATGAGAAGGAAGCAAGCACTGGAGAGAGCCTGGATATCTCTCATGTCATGTGGTCTGAACTTCTATCTGCCATGTCTGAGCGCAAGTGTCCTATCTATGGTCCATTCATCATGAGGCTCATTGAGAGGGCCTGGGCACAGACTTATCCCAGAGTGCTGCTAGAGACTGGAGACTTGGTTTCTCATGAGATCAAGCGTCTGAGGAAGAAGGACAACTGGACAGCGCCTCACACAGGGGGTCCATCTGCTACTGCTGCCACATGGGGCCCGTCTGCTGCTGCTGCCATGGGGACCGAGGGTGAGGCTGCTACTGATGCTCATGAGGAGGACTTTGGCCCCTCTAGTGCAGAACCGTCATGGGCACAGAAGCTTAAGCGCAAGATGAAGAAGCTTTTCTGCATGGAGTCCCATGGTCAGTACATGACTCATGTGGCGAAGAAGCATGCCAGGACGCGCCATAAGGAGCTCATGCGTCAGATGGGAGCAACAGTTGCCAGTGGGTCTGAGGGTCAGATCACTGAAGAGGAGGACTGGATTCATCAGAATTGCCACTGGACCGACTCCGATGCCGAGCAGTTTTCGACCCACGATGAAGATGCAGAGATGTGATGTTCGAGATCTTCCTCCTCCCATCACCTGGAGTCGTAGTGTCACTCTATGCCCTTTTTGGTGTCTCGCTGCCAAAGGGGGAGAGAGTGTAGGGATTTGCTTTTTGTGTCGTGCTTTGAGTCGTCGTGTGTTTTCTTGTGTGTTCCTTCTTTGGTTTGGTTTGGTGTGAGACCTAAGTTCTAGTCATATGGTGTGAGACATATGCTCCCTATCGCTACCTTATTACTTATGTCATTTCAGAGTACTGTAGTTTATTATGAGATGCATGCTTGTCCTGTTTATTCTCTTCTCTCATATATCTTGTGCTTAGTATTGTTGGACTATAAAATATAGGGGGAGTGTTGATCCGAATGTGTGTGTCGTGCCATCTCTTGGTGCACACATTCTGGGGGAGCCCGTCTATATTTTGTAGTTCTTAGCTTTCTTCGCTTTATTTCTTTTCCTTGCGCAAATCCCTAGTTGTCATCAATCCACCAAAAAGGGGCAGATTGTTACGGCATATCTCTCTCAAGGTAGTTTCGGTGATTGATGACAACATGTTTGCGGACTAATCTTGTGCTTTGAATTATTCACAGATTCTCCCCTGGCACGAGACGCCTTCTTCCCCTCGGAGTGTATTTCAAGACGGTGTAGCTCTTTCGTTTCTTTCTCGGTGGACTAGTTGTGTAGAGGGCACCGTACTATCAAGAGGGGGTCCGCTGGGGTTTTGCATGGGTGGAATCATCACGTACACATCAGCTTCTCACCCTCTGAGCATTTCCTTTCCATTGAAGAGATCTCTCCTCTCTCTTCCTTGTCCTGGCTGGGTCAAAGCGGTAGTACCGGGCACCCAGCGGTAGTACCGCTGAGAAGCCACAAGCGGCAGTACCGCTCCGCAGCGGTAGTACCTCCCGTGGCTCCACAGCAGTAGTACCGCTGGGGGCCTGGCACCTCCGCCTTGTCCTCAGCTTCTTTGAGAGATTTCTTCTCTCTCGCGCGCGCGCCCCAGCGGTACGCTCCACAGCGGTACTACCGCCCTTGACCCCACTGCCGTAGTACCGCTGGGCAGTCTGGTTCCTACCGCCTCGATTCGAGAGGTCTTTTTCTCTTGTCGGGTTTTGCGGCACTAGTCACGGTTGTAGTGGCGGTAGTACCGTTCTAGGAGCGGTAGTACCGCCCTACCACCGCGGTAGTACCGCATTTGGGTCCGTTCCCTACTTGTCTCCTCAGTGCGGCAGTACCGCTGGCTGGCGCGGCAGTACCGTTGTCCTGGCGGTAGTACCGCCCCCTCTTAGTGGTAGTACCGCCCTATGCGGGGCTGGTTGGTGGGGGGCAACGGGATTGTTGCCCCCACTATAAAAGGGAGTCCCCTTCTTCCTTCTCACTTACCTCTTCCTCCCCCAAGCTCCATTTATTGCTCAAGCTCCATTAAATACTCCAAGCTTCATTTTCGCCCGATCTATCTCTCTAGCCAATCAAACTTGGTGATTTGCTCGGGAGTGGTTGAGAAGGCTCCGATCTACACTTCCACCAAGGGATTTTTGATTCCCCACTCATCCCTAGCGGATCTTGTTACTCTTGGGTGTTTGAGCACCCTAGACGGTTGAGGTCACCTCGAAGCCATATTCCATTGTGGTGAAGCTTCGTGGTCTTGTTGGGAGCCTCCGATTAAGTTGTGGAGATTTCCCCAACCTTGTTTGTAAAGGTTCGGTCACCGCCTTCAAGGGCACCAATAGTGGAATCACGGCATCTCGCATTGTGTGAGGGCGTGAGGAGAATACGGTGGCCCTAGTGGCTTCTTGGGGAGCATTGTGCCTCCACACCGCTCCAACGGAGATGTACTTCCCCTCAAAAGGAAGGAACTTCGGTAACACATCCTCGTCTTCACCGGATCCACTCTTGGTTATCTCTTACCTTTACTTGTGCAAGCTCTTTAGTGTTTCTACCCTTGCTTGCTTGTATGCTTGTTGTTATTGCATCATATAGGTTGCTCACCTAATTGCACATCTAGACAACCTACTTTGATGCAAAGTTTAATTTGGTAAAGAAAAGCTAAAAATTGGTAGTTGCCTTTGTCAGCAAAGATGATATGCTTCAGATGCGACGGAGATAATGGAGCATCCATCAATAGATTTTTGTCACCAGTCATGTGGTTTGTACATCCCCTATCGAGGACCCACTCAGTGGCTTTGGGTTGATCATCCTGCAGATGAGTTAGTACAGCTTACAAACTCATATACTTCATCAGTGAAGAATATGACATCAATTCATCAGATCAATTTCATCAAGTAAAAGAACTGATAAAGCAATATGAGGACGTGAGAAATGAAAGTTCATTTCTTCATGGTTAGCCTGCGTCCTTTCAGGCATGCTCAGGTCTCCAGCAAATTCTTTAGACGATTATGTGCGTCTGGAGACCTGACCCTGCAGAAGAGATTAGTTCTTTTTCTTCACCACCCACATCTCAAGGGGTGGCAAAGAGTTCATCATTCTGCGAGCTCCATACGAGAAGGATGGCATAGAAGCCAGTCCATTTCGTTTCACATAAGAGGGGTTAGAGTAAGCAGAGAAATTCTTCGAGGACTTATGGACATAATGATTTGAAGAATAATGCACATATCCATAATCCTTAGATCTTCCCTGTGAAACAGACGGATTAGCATGATGATGTTCATGTGAGGACTTTGATCCATATGAGGAATTTGGTCCATATGAAGAATTTGATCTAGGGTTCCTATTCTTCATAGGTGGTGTCATGATGACATTCACCTGAAGATTTTCAAGACATCTTTTGGGAACCGAGATTTTCTGCATAGGGGAGCCGTTCCTGCAGTTAGTGCCAACATATCTAGCAAATACTTCACCATTCTGATTTTTGAATAGCTTATAGTTGGAGTCAATTGACTCATCATCAGAATGAGGAGATTCACATGCAAATCCAAATAAGTTAGATGGATGAACTGGAGGTCCCTTTGCAGTAACCCATGTAGTTTTGGGGTACTGCTCAGGATTCCAATATGTACCATCAGCATTGAGTTTCCTCTCAAAGGCGATACCCTCTTTCCTAGGGTTCCTATTGAGGATTTGCTTTTTAAGCACATCACAAAGAGCCTGATGCCCTTTGAGGCTTTTATACATGCCTGTCGTGTACAATTCCTTCAGCCCTGCATTGTCAGTGATACTAGCAATGTCCTCAGATGAGGAATTAGTGATAGCAGAGGCATGTGAAGAATTTGAAACATTAGCAGCATTTGAACATTCAGGTGAAGAATTAGCAGATTCACGTTCAATGCACTTCAAGCATGGAGGAACAAATTCTTCCTGAGATGCGATGATTTGTTGAGCAAGTAATGAATCGCGCTCCTTTTGAAGATCTTCATAACTCACTCTTAGCTTCTCAAGATCTTGCTTTCTTTTAAGAAATTCATAAGAAAGCTTCTCATGATCCGATAAGAGAGTGTTATGATGACTTTGAAGTTTGTCAAGCTTGGACTGAAGTCTCTGAAGATTTTCAGTCAAAGTTTCAGTGCGATCCATTTCTTCACCCAACATATCATCACTTTTATTTAGCATGTTTTGAACCTTTTCTAAAGCCCTTTGTTGTTTTATAGCAATCTTAGCAAGTTTAGAATAGCTGGGTTTAAGGTTTTCATCAGATTCATTCTCACTTGATTCAGAGGAGGTATATTTGAGTACCTTGGCACCCTTTGCCATGAAGTAATAGGTGGGAGCGTAGTCATCATCGTCTTCATCAGCCTTGTTGTGAGGTCATTTTCTTCAGTGTTGAAGATAGACTTGCTGACGAATGCAGTAGCGAGAGCAAGGCTCGCCACTCCGGATTTGGACTCCTCAGATGACTCCTGAGGGAGTCCTGGATTAGGGGGTGTCCGGATGGCCGGACTATACCTTCAGCCGGACTCCTGGACTATGAAGATACAAGATTGAAGACTTCGTCCCGTGTCCGGAAGGGACTTTCCTTGGCGTGGAAGGCAAGCTTGGCGATATGGATATGTAGATCTCCTACCATTGTAACCGACTTTGTGTAACCCTAACCCTATCCGGTGTCTATATAAACCGAAGGGTTTTAGTCCGTAGGACAACATACAGAACAACAATCATACCATAGGCTAGCTTCTAGGGTTTAGCTTCTCCGATCTCGTGGTAGATCTACTCTTGTACTACCCATATCATCAATATTAATCAAGCAGGACGTAGGGTTTTACCTCCATCAAGAGGGCCCGAACCTGGGTAAAACTTCGTGCCCCTTGCCTCCTGTTACCATCCGGCCTAGACGCACAGTTCGGGACCCCCTACCCGAGATCCGCCGTTTTTGACACCGACATTGGTGCTTTCATTGAGAGTTCCTCTATGTCGTCGCCATCAGGAAGGATCCCTCGCTCCGTCTTTAAAGATGGCACCATTGCTAAGGGAGCTTTGGCTGTCGGCCAAACCCTCTGGCTAGGTGGTTTTCTTATGACCGCCTGTTCGGCTTCTACGCCGACGATGACCTCTCGAGCCATCAAAAACAATCTTCATGTCACCTCGGCACTTGCCGAGCAGTTAGATCCAATGGAGCTCTCCTCCATAAACGAGCTCTTGGATCGCATCGCCGCCCTGGGAGTCGCTACGGATTACGACCAGATTGGGCCTAAACCCGATCTGAGAGAGATTAACTCTCCCCAAGTCACCCATCACGTTGCCGTGGTAGAGGGACAGTGCGGCGACCCTTCATCTATCTTAAGGACTAGCTACGTCCGGATTCTCGGTCCCTCCAAGCCGGATACCCACGGAGGGGAGGATATCACTCAAGACCTGAACTTAGAGTCAGGCGACGGGCTGGATTCATTGGACAACATCCAGGAATCCAAATTTTCGAGTTCGGAAACTCCTCGGCCTCTGAGCCTTAGATTGGGTGAGGCTTCGGATTTAATTCCACCCACCCACCCGAACACAAGCGATCTATCCCAAATCAGGCAAGAGCCCAAAGAAACAGTACATCATTACTGGGCCAGATTCCTCCTGGTTAGGAACAGGATAAGGGACTGCCGCGAGGAAGACGCAATCTCAATCTTCTGCAATAATTGCACGGACAAGGGAATCCTCAACGCCATAAGTCGCCGTGATATTACACGCTTCGCTGACTTGCCGTCCATCGTACGAAAGTACTGTGCGATGGAAAGCGCCTGGAAAACCAAAATAAAATTTTGGGACGATCCAGCCCTGAATACAAACCCAGTCCGAAATAAAAGGGTGCATCATCGCCAGACACCCGGGTCAAACACCAAAAAGCAAAAACCCACTACAGGGCATGGAACTGTACTAGAAGGATGGCTCAATGGACCCTGTAAAATTCACAGTACAGAGGAGGCCACACCAACCCACAGCCTTAGAGCATGTTGGATACTCCGGCAGGTGGCCAAAATTGGCGAAGATCTCCTAATTCCGGAGGCCACAGAAAGCCACCCCAGAGACACCAATACGGTATTAACAGTCTTCGAGACTTTCGCATCAAATAATATGCGAAAAAGGACACTCTGCAGCCTTGCCGAAGTCTACCAAGTAGCAACAATAAACCCATGGAGTGACACGGCTATTACCTTTAATGCCAGTGATGAACCTAAATTCCGAATAGCCCGAGCACCAGCCGCACTGGTCCTCAGTCCAATAGTGGATGGCTTTCGTCTTACCAAGGTACTCATGGACGGCGGCAGCGGATTGAACGTCATTTACAAGGAAACCCTTCAAAAAATGGAAATAGACTGGAACCGCATTGAGCGAAGCAGCACAACCTTTAGAGGAATAATCCCCAGTTGGGAAGCGCGCTGTACAGGAAAAATCACACTAGATGTGGTGTTCGGCATGCCGGAAAATTACAGATCCGAAGAGATCACGTTCCATGTGGCTCCGTTCAGCAGCGGTTATCACGCTCTGCTAGGGCGGGAAGCGTTTACAATCTTCCAAGCAATACCCCATTACGGGTACATGAAGCTCAAGATGCCCGGGCCTAACGGGATCATCACTCTCGCTAGTGATCCGGACATAGCACTCCGCGCCGAAAACAAGACAGCCGCACTGGCCCTTGAGGCACTATCCGAAGCCCTAGCGGCTGAGGAACTGACTGCGCTGCGCTCCATGGTGAATAGGGACGATGTGGTACTCGACAAAAGATCCAAGTCCACCTCCTTTAAACCGGCGGACGAAATAGTCAAATTCCAGGTCCATCCAACGGACCCCAATAAAATAGCTTCCATCGGGGCATAAACCCTGATGTAGACGCCGCACTGCGAGAGTTCCTACGAGAGAACTGGGACATTTTCGCCTGGCACCCTTCAGACATGCCAGGAATCCAACGCAGGCTGGCCGAGCACAACTTAAATATCCTAAAAGGATTCAAACCTGTCAAACAAGCTCTTCGGCGTTTTTCCGAACCGAAGAGTCAGTCCATGGGAGAGGAGCTAGCAAAGCTATTGGAGGCCGGATTCATCAGAGCTATAAAACATCTGGACTGGCTAGCAAACCTGGTGGTGGTACCAAAGAAGGACAAATCATGGCGCCTATGCGTTGATTTTAAAGACCTTAACAAGGCTTGCCCAAAGGATCCCTCCCCCCTCCCCCGCATCGGTCAAATTATCGACGCTACCGCAGGACACGATTCGTTGTGTTTCCTCGACGCATATTCCGGCTACCATCAAATCAAGATGGCAGAATCAGACCAAGCCGCAACGGCATTTATCCCACCATACGGCCCATTCTGCTTCAACACAATGCCCTTCGGGCTCAAAAACGCTGGCGCAACATATCAGCGCATGATTCAGACATGTCTGGCAAACCAGATCGGCAAAACAGTGGAGGCATATGTAGATGATGTGGTCGTCAAAACAAGACATGTCGAATCTCTAGTAGAAGACTTGAGGCTCACATTTGATAACCTCCGAACATACGACATCAAGCTCAACCCGGAAAAATGTGTTTTCGGCGTTCCAGCCGGAAAGCTCTTGGGCTTTATTGTATCCGATAGAGGAATTGAAGCAAATCCAGCCAAGATCTGAGCTCTGTAACAATTGGATATCCCAAAAGACCTCAAACAAATACAAAAGTTAACCGGATGCTTGGCGGCTCTAAGCCGCTTTATCTCCCGCTTGGGAGAAAAGGCCCTCCCCCTTTACCGCCTCCTTCGGTGCACCGAACACTTTGAATGGACGAATGCAGCCACGGCCGGACTCGATGAAATAAAAGCCATATTGGCAACAAACCCAGTCCTGGCCGCGCCAAACATTGGCGAACCAATGCTACTGTACATTGCAGCAACACATCAGGTTGTAAGCGCAGTGCTCGTCGTCGAACGAGAAACGGACGGACACAAATTCCCCCTTCAAAAGCCGGTCTATTATGTGTCCACTGTCCTCACTCCATGCAAATCACGGTACCCGCATTATCAAAAGATTGCTTACGCGGTATTCATGGCATCCCGGAAGCTACGGCACTACTTTCAAGAGTGTTCAATAACAGTAGCCTCGGAAGTACCACTTAACGATATTATAAACAACCGTGATGCAACGGGCCGGATTGCAAAATGGTCCATTGAGCTCCTCCCGTTCGACATAACTTATAATCCACGGCGAGCCATCAAGTCGCAAGTTTTGGCCGACTTCGTCGGAGAATGGACGGAGGCCGAACTCCCTAAAGAGTACGGCACATATTCAAATTGGATCATGCATTTTGACGGCTCCAAGATGTTGGCCGGACTAGGGGCTAGCGTCGTTTTGACGTCCCCCACAGGAGACACAGTTCAATATGTACTCCAGATTATGTACACAGACTCCAACAATGCAGCCGAATATGAGGCCCTTTTACATGGTCTCCGGATGGCAGTATCCATGGGCATTCAACGCCTAGAGGTGCGCGGGGACTCGAACCTCGCAATATCCCAAATAAATGGAGACTTCGATGCCAAGGATCCAAAAATGGCAGCTTACCGCAACGCTGTCCTCAAAATGTCAGCTCGGTTCGAAGGGCTTGAGTTTCACCATATAGCCCGGGAAAATAATCAGGCGGCACATGTCCTGTCACGCATCGGTGCAAAACACGATGTAGTCCCCCCCAACATCTTCTTGGAAAGGTTGTTCAAGCCATCTGTAGTATGGGAAGGGGAGCCGAACAATAACAGCCCAGACCCAACCGCACTGCCCGACACCAAACATTCTGACACAATCGGAGGCTCCGCCAATGAAATAACACCTTCAGCCCACGTAATAATGATCGTCATCGCCCCATGGATAGAACCATTCCTCGCCTACCTTACTAGGTAGGAACTCCCCGATGACCAAAATGAGGCACGCTGCATAGTGCGGTGATCCAAAGCCTACAAAGTTCACGAGGGAGAGCTTTATAAGAAAAGCACTACCGGAGTCCTTCAAAGGTGCATCTCCGAAGAGGAAGGGCGGAACCTCCTGGCTGAAATTCATGCCGGACTCAACGGTCATCACGCTGCAGCTCGGTCCCTTGTAAGCAAGGCCTTCCGCACAGGCTTTTATTGGCCGACGGCCCGGGCAGACGCCCAGGACCTAGTCCAATGATGTGCCGGTTGCCAGCTCTTTGCAAACCAAAGCCATATACCACCCACCGCCCTCCAAACTATCCCCATCACTTGGCCCTTCGCGGTCTGGGGGATTGACATGGTTGGACCCCTTAAAGGCGGAACCCACACGCAAAAATACTTACTGGTCATGGTGGATAAGTTCACCAAATGGATAGAAGCCAAGCCTGTTAAGACGACCAAATCCGGACCGGTGATAGACTTTATATCCGGGGTTGTACACCGCTACGGCGTCCCCCACAGCATCATCACTGATAATAGCACGAACTTTACGGCCGACGAGGTAAAACTCTGGTGCAAAAACATGGGCATCAAGCTCGATTATGCTTCCGTCTATCACCCACAAACTAACGGTCAGGTCGAACGTGCAAATGGTCTTATCATGAGCGGCATCAAACCCAGATTAGTGCGGTCCCTCAAGGAATCTAACACGCACTGGGTAGAGGATCTCGACTCCGTACTCTGGGGGCTGCGGACCATGCCGAATCGCACCACCGGATACACATCATTCTTTATGGTGTACGGCGCAGAGGCAGTTCTGCCTTGCGACATAATTCATGACTCACCTCGAGTGCACATGTACGAAGAAAAAGAAGCCGAACTCGATCGGCAGGACAGTTTGGACGCATTGGAGGAGCGTGACGTGGCAAAAGCCCGTTCCGCATTCTATCAACAGCAGGCTCGAAGATACCAAAGCAGAGAAGTACGGGCCAAAAATTACAACGTTGGCGAATTAGTTCTATGCCTGCTGGACAAGAGAAAGGACAAACTCAAGCCCAAGTGGGAAGGTCCCTTCATAATTGACCAAGTCCTGACTGGTGGAGCGTACCACCTGCGAGATGCATCGGATAACCGACTCGAGCCGAACCCATGGAACGCGGCCCGTCTCCGAAGATTCTATGCCTAGCGCCGGACTCTGTTTTCGTCTCCCTCCTCTGTCCATTTTTTATATACTGTCTGTCTTACATTTCTCTCCTTCTCCCCTTCCTTTCTCTTATAGCCTTTAAAGGCTCATCAAATGACGTGCTATTCGCACTCATTAAACCTGGGGGCTTCTTTTACTAGAAGCTTATTTATACGGGCTTCATGCCCAACACATGTGTGACACTTCCGCATGTACCTTTTATTTCACCATTATATGCATTGATATGACTTAAGTTTTGGCCAAGCTGGGTTGCCTGGCTCCTGTGCTTACCCCTATGTTCCCGATTATTCGGCTAGGCGGTAAAGGGAGCACCTCTGCGATTGTTACTGCCGGATCAGCCGGATGTGTACCTCAGACTGGGTGAAGCTGAAAGCTAGCGTTCTTAAGGGAATATTCGGTCGATGACCTAAAAGATGATCTTTTTACTTATTTATTTATGCACCCCCAGATGCTTTTTTCTGCGTCTTTTTCGCAGAATGGGCATGCACTTTAGGGCATGCCTCCCAGGGAAAGGAACCCCTAACGGAACTATTCTCCCTGGAAGATGTTTCTTACTAACCATGTAATATAACATAACTAGTCGGACACTTGTTTGTTCACACACTAATGACCCCTACGCCTAGTCTCCATGCATTCCCCGGTTCTTATATAACTGCATGGGAATTCGGACACACTCCGGACCGTCAGGTCCCGAGGCTGAAGCGAAAAGGTCGACCATGACAAACGATCTACAATCCGGCTAGAAGGCATCATAAATGTCAACTAAATTACATAGTCATTCTGATTGATTGTATTCCTCTTCAATACCATCCAACAGGCTGTCTAATTTATAGTCCTGCTGGGAATACTTTGCGGCCAATTCTACTTGGCCGTATACTAAGCTTACAGGGATCTCCTTCCCGTCGGGCCCCACAGGACCGACCTCGGCCATGTGGTTGGGGTCAGACTTTGTGTACCGCGTCTTCACCATGGCCTAGGCCTCCCTAGCGCCTTGACGGCAGGCCGATATCTTCCACAATCGGAAGCGCCGCTGTGCTCCCTTTAGCTTCTCCGCAAGCTCTCCAAGACCTTCGGGCACGGAGATGGATGGCCACAGGACCTGGGCAACGCCTCGCATCGCCTTCCGAACTCGCTCGAGCAGTTGTGAGAGGTCGGGAAGAAGGTCACCCGTAGAACCGGGCATCTCCTCTGCAGGACAACCTGTTAGCACACCTACAGACATTACTCTGTTAGTCGACTTCCCCGCCGAACTTTTTTTTTCTCCAAAGGTTCGTTCAAGCACTTACTAAATATGTCACGCCGAAGCCACTGATTCTCCTTAACGGAGTCTGACAGCTGGGCACGAACATCTTGCAGCTCGACGCCCAGCTTGGTGTTGGCATCTTGGAGATCATTCTTCTCCCGCCTCACCTTTGTCAGCACCTTCTCACCAGCCCGAGAAGTGTCTTGAAGAATGAGATATGTGTAGCTCCTATCAGGATTTGTCGGCACATTCGGGCGGTGTTGCTGGATTTGTTTTAACCTGTCAAAGTGTCTTGAAGAACCGAGGTACCGAGTCTGATCGGAACGTCTCGGGAGGAGGTCTATTCCTTCGTTGACCGTGAGAGCTTGTCATGGGCTAAGTTGGGACTCCCCTGCAGGGATTTGTACTTTCGAAAGCCGTGCCCGCGGTTATGGGCAGATGGGAATTTGTTAATGTCCGGTTGTAGATAACTTGAAACCTTAACTTAATTAAAATGAATCAACAGAGTGTGTTACCGTGATGGCCTCTTCTCGGCGGAGTCCGGGAAGTGGACACGGTGTTGCAGTAATGTTTGCGCAGGTTGTTCTCTAGTTTCTCGCTCGCGCTTTGCCTCCTCTTCTCGCTCTCTTTTGCGAACAGGATAGCCACCATATATGCTAGTCGCTTTCTGCAGCTCCACATATTTACCTTGCCATACCTATAAGCTTAAATAGTCTTGATCGCGAGGGTGCGAGATTGCTGAGTCCCTGTGGCTCACAGATTACTATTACCCCAGGTGCAGGGCCTGATGATTCCGCTCCAGGCGACGCGCTTGAGCTCAAGTGGGAGTTCGACGAGGACTCTCAACGTTACTATGTTTCCTTTCCTGATAATCAGTAGTGGTGCCCAGTTGGAGGTGATCGGGACCGTGTCGCATGTTGGGTTATCTTTTATTTTGGCGCCGTAGTCGGGCCATGAGTGTTTGAATGATGTAATGTTATTTATGTACTTGATTGACGTGGCGAGTGTAAGCCAACTATGTTATCTCCCCTTTTATTATCTATATTATATGGGATGTTGTGAAGCTTGCCTTACTTGCGACATATGCCTTCAATGCGATTATGCCTCTAAGTCGTGCCTCGACACGTGGGAGATATAGTCGCATCGAGGGTGTTACAAGTTGGTATCAGAGCCGACCCTCGCGGTTACACGGATGGTTGCGGACAGGTGCGTGGTCATGTTGTTTATGACGTTTGTGACCCGTCGTGGCACACGGCATGGCACATGTACTGGACTGGAAGCACAGACGTATGTGCCAAGAGGGAACGTTTCTATGGCCCAATGAGGACGTCGGTTCCTCTGAGTGGGGGTGCATGTGATGTCCTGGGTTATTAGGGATGATAGACTACTCATATCAATAAGGAATTCCTTCTTTTCTGAGAGCCCATTCGGATAGAACTCCAAAGTTAAGCGTGCTCAGCTTGGAGTAGTGTCAGGATGGGTGACCGACCGGGAACTTCCTCCCGGGTGCGCATGAGTGAGGACAAAGTGCGCAGAAAAGACTAGTATTGATCTGTGAGGCCAGTCTAGATCCCGCCAGGAGTAACGACCACCGGTGGGTGTGTCCGGGGCGTTACACCTCCCCTGCAAAGTTCGGTTGTAATCAGGAAACTGAAAACACGAGAGGGCGGACCCCTATTCGGGGTACTGGGACTTCGATCTCAGTTACCTGGGAGGCCGGGATTAGCCCTGGGTAATCGGCCGTAATGGCCACCAAGGCGTTGTCCTTGCTCAATTGATGGAACACTCCATCGATCAGCTCCACAGATACGTCCGGATCCTCTTGAGAGGCCGGATCGAGGAACCGTCCTGGGTCCTCGGGTTGTGGAGGAGGGTTGTTTATTTCTTTAACAGCCTGGCGCAGTTCCTGCGTTGAAATCGCTAGACTGAATATTTAACGATGGGGATATAAAACGGATGGGCAAGATGCGACCACTTACCCAGCTTGGAGGATTGTACATAGAAAATCCACCCTTTGGGTCGACGCGGAGAAAATCCTCCTCTTCTCCCTTGTACAAAGCGGACAAGGTCTTTGCTAGAGCCGCAGCCGAATCCGGCCCCTTACGGTCGTAGCGGGTGGCGTCGTCCTCCTCATTGAAGTCCCACATGGGGTGGCCTCTATACTGTAGCGGCTGCACCCCTCGCATGATGCATGCGGCCATGACCCCGATCATGGTCAGTCCGAAATGAGCTAACAATCTTATCCGGCCCATCAGGTAAATAATGTCCTTGTCACTTTCCCTCTGAGGGCTCCGTGGACGCCAACTTAGGCGCTTCTTTAGTGGGGCACTGTCGAACTCAGGGAGGCCGATCCGGACAGGATCCGGCAGCAGGACATCCTCTATGTAAAACCATTCCGAAGGCCAGTCCTCGGACGCCTTCTTTGGGGTTTCGGATAGATATCCGGTCCCGGCGATGCGCCACACTTCGGCTCCGCCCACTCGATATATTGACCCCTTCTTAGAACGGGGCACGAGGCAGAATAGCTCTTTCCACAGCCCGAAATGAGCATCAACACCCAAGAACAGCTCGCAAAGGGCTACGAAGCCCGCGATATGCAATACAGAGGCAGGCGTGAGATTGTGTAGCTGGAGGCCATAGAACTCCAGGAGCCCCCGGAGAAATGGATGGATTGGAAATCCGAGCCCTCTTATTAAATAAGGGACGAGGCACACCCGCTCTCCTTTGGAGGGATTAGGGGCACTCTCCGCTTGCTCTCCGCCATTATAGATGGCAAGACCGGCTCGAACCGGGACCATATAGGCCGGGGGGAGAAATCCCTTGGTCTGGAGTGTCACTAGCTCACTATGCGGGATGGAGCATCTCTCCCAATATCCAGGCTGAGGGCTGGAAGGGCGAGAGGAGGAGTTGCGACGGCTGGCCATGGTGGTATGGACCTTTGTCGAATGAGCTCTGATGAACACTCGCGAAGGGGAGAAGGTGTGGTTTGGATCTAAATCCTCGTCCCCTTAAATGGGCGGCTCATTTACGCGGCTAGGGGTGTGGATGTAAAAACACTCAGACTTTTCATATTCGTTTGACACGTGGGAGACGGCCATTATTGGGCGTAGAAGCCGAGGAGCGCAACATTTACAAGAAACCGGACTTTATTCAACAGGTACACGGAATTTGGGGGAGAACCCGCCTTGCAATGCCGAAGACAATCTGCGCGCCGGACTCATCGTCATTGAAGCCTGGTTCGGGGGCTACTGAGGGAGTCCTGGATTAGGGGGTGTCCGGATGGCCGGACTATACCTTTAGCCGGACTCCTGGACTATGAAGATACAAGATTGAAGACTTCGTCCCGTGTCTAGAAGGGACTTTCCTTGGCGTGGAAGGCAAGCTTGGCGATACGAATATGTAGATCTCCTACCATTGTAACCGACTTTGTGTAACCCTAACCCTATCCGGTGTCTATATAAATCGGAGGGTTTTAGTCCGTAGGACAACATACAGAACAACAATCATACCATAGGCTAGCTTCTAGGGTTTAGCCTCTCCGATCTTGTGGTAAACCTACTCTTGTACTACCCATATCATCAATATTAATCAAGCATGACGTAGGGTTTTACCTCCATCGAGAGGGCCCGAACCTGGGTAAAACTTCGTGTCCCTTGCCTCCTGTTACCATCCGGCCTAGATGCACAGTTCGGGACCCCCTACCCGAGATCCGCCGTTTCTTCCTCATTTTCTTCAGATTCAGCCTCAGAGTCCATTTCCTTGCCAATGAATGCCCTGGCCTTCTTGGAGATGCTCTTCTTGTGATATGAAGGCTTGGAGGATTTTGTTGATGAGGATTTTGTGGATTTCTTCTTTTTCTTCGCATCATCAGAACTGTAATCCTTGTATTTCTTCTTATTTGATTCCTTTTCCCACTGAGGACAGTCTTGAATGAAATGTCCAGGTTTCTTGCATTTGTGACAGAGCCTCTTCTTGTGGTCACTGGATGAGGAATCATTGCTCCTTGAGGATCTTCCAAGGCGACCACGTCTTGAGAACCTTTGGAACTTCTTCACGAGCAGAGCCAGATCATGGCTCAGTTCTTCAGGATCACCAAGGTTGCTACCAGAGTCTTCATCTTTGAACTCAGATACTGCCTTGGCCTTCAGTGCACGTGTTCTGCCATAGCTTGAACCATAGAGATCTCTCTTTTCAGCAAGTTGGAACTCATGAGTATTTAGCCTCTCGAGAATATCAGCGGGATCAAGTGACTTGTAATCAGCACGTTCTTGTATCATCAATGCTAGAGTGTCAAATGAGGAATCAAGCGATCTCACAATTTCTTCACCACCTCATGGTCGGTGATGTCAGTGGCACCAAGTGCTTGAAGCTCATTTGAGATGTCAGTGAGGCGATCGAAGGTTTGTTGAACATTTTCATTGTCGATTCTTTTCTTTTGAAGCGGTTGAAGAGATTGCGAAGAACATCAACTCGAGAGTCACGCTGAGTTGAGACTCCTTCATTCACTTTGGACAACCTGTCCCAGATAAGCTTCGCTGTTCTCCAAAGCACTCACTCTGCCATACTGTCCTTTGCTCAGATGGCCACATATGATATTCTTCGCTTGAGAGTCGAGTTGCTTGAATCTCTTCACATCAGGCAGCATTCAGAGAAGGTGTGACTGAGGGAACACCATTTTCCACAACATACCAGAGATCGTTATCAATTGCTTCAAGATGCATTCGCATCTTATTCTTCCAGTAGGGGTAGTCCGTCCCATCGAAGGTAGGACACCCAGCAGAGACCTTGATCATACCTGCGGTCGACATAACTAAAACTCCAGGCGGTTAAACCAAAATCACACAGAACAAGGGAGTACCTTGCTCTGATACCAATTGAAAGTGCGTTATATCGACTAGAGGGGGGTGAATAGGCGATTTTTATGAAATTCTTCACTGAGGAATTTGCCGGTGAGGAAATTCCTTAGCGAAGAACTACTAGCAGCGGAATAAGTACTCAAAAGTAAACATAACAGAATACAAGCATAGTCATCATGATGAAATGAAGACAGGCACAGAGTACAGGAAGCGTAATCACAGGATAACACAGGATGAAGACAAACAGACTGAAGAAATTGAACTGAGGAAATTGAGAAAGTCTTCAGTCAAAGTCTTCAAACACAGATATGAACAAACACAACACAGTTATGAGGAAATGAAAGAGTTGAGGAAATAGAACCAGTAAGCTCGGTGAAGACAATGATTTGGTAGACCAGTTCCAACTGCTGTCTCAGTTGTACGTCTGGTTGGAGCGGCTGAGTATTTAAACTCGAGGACACACAGTCCCGGACACCCAGTCAAGGACACTTAGTCCAAGACACCCAGTCCTCACGTATTCTCCTTGAACTAAGGTCACACAGACCTCGTCCAATCACTCGTGGTAAGTCTTCAGGCGACTTCCAAACCTTCACAAACTTGGTCACTCGGCGATCCACAATTCCTCTTGGATGCTCTAGACCATGACGCCTAACCGTCTGGAAGAAGCACAGTCTTCAAAGGTAACAAGCGTCGGATCCACGCAGGATCAATCTCTTCAGTGATGCTCAATCACTTGGGGTTTGGTTTTTGGTTTTTCCTCACTTGATGATTTTCGCTCAAAGTCCTCGGAGGATGGGTTGCTCTCAAATGACAAGTGTCAGTTTCTCTCGGAGCAGCCAACCAGCTAGTGGTTGTAGGGGGCGGCTATTTATAGCCTAGGGAGCAGCCCGACATGATAAGACATAAATGCCCTTCAATGATATGACCGTTAGGTGGATAGATATTTTGGGACAGCTGGCGCATAGCACAGCAACGGTCGGAATTTTGAGTAGCAAAATCCTCAGGGCTATCATGTTCCTCACTGTGTAGGCAATCCGCACTGGCGAATTCCTAACTCCTCAGTCAGGAACAAATTCCTCAGAGACCAGAAGAACTTCGTCTCTGTCACTGAAGAAATTGACTGAACTGTATGAGATTTCCAATGGCTTCACTCGAAGGGATTGGTAGGTGTAGGATTTTGAGTTGAGCATCACATGGAAATTTTTCCTTAGTATTTCCTCGACCCCCTTTAACAGTACGGTGTTTCCTATGACTCAAGAAAGAGAAAAACAAAACTATGAAAACGAAAGTCTTCAAGCTTCATATTCCTCGCATGAATATCAAGTCTTCACGGACACACCAATTTCTTCACTTTCAAAGTCTTCATGAAAGTCTTCAGAAATACCAAAATCTTCAGTCGAAGATATTCATTTTTAGGGGTCGACTTTTCCTGTAAATATCAAACTCCTCATAGACTTATAGACCTGTGTACACTCACACACAGTCCCTTAACCTATAAGTCTTCAATACACCAAAATCACTAAGGGGCACTAGATGCACTTACACATCTCATCTCAATATGGCTTTGTTATTATTGATGATTATTCTTGCTACACATGGGTACACCTTGTTACTTACAAACATGAAGTGCAGGAAGTCTTCAAACGATTTTCCTCGAGGGCTTCAACCAACTTTGGTGTGAAGATCAAGCACATCAGAAGTGACAATGGCACTGAGTTCAAGAATTCTGGTCTCGATGACTATCTTGATGAACTTGGTATTACTCATGAGTTATCTTCTCCTTATACTCCTCAGCAGAATGGTGTCGTGGAGCGTAAGAACAGGACTCTTGCTGAGATGGCTCGTACTATGCTTGATGAATACAAAACGCCTCGTCGGTTCTAGACTAAGGCAATTGATACTGCGTGCCACATCATCAACAGAGTATATCTTCACAAATTCTTCAAGAAAACTGCCTATGAACTCCTCACTAATAAGAAACCCAATGTAAGTTATTTCAAAGTCTTCGGTGCTAAATGTTAGATTAGATATCCTCATCACAACTCAAAATTTGCACCGAAAGCACATGAAGGTTTTATGCTTGGTTACGGAAAGGACTCGCACACCTACAGCGTCTTCAACAACGTTCTTCACAAGGTTGTTGAAACTGTAGATGTGTGGTTTGATGAAAGTAATGGCTCGCAAAGAGAGCACCTACCTACTGTGATAGATGAACCAGCACTTGAGGAAACTATAAAGTTCAAGGCTACTGAGGATGTCATTCCCACTGAAGAATCTGCTGAAGAATTCATTCCAGAACATGAAGAATGTCGAGCTAATGCACCTGAAGAAAATGCTGAAGAAAATGGTGCTGAAGAAAACGCTGATCAAATTCTTCAACGGCAACCAGCTCATCCTCGCATTGCAAAAGAAGTGCAAGTTGAAAAGATCATCAATGACATCAAAGCGCCAGGTCCTCTCACACGCTCAAAAGCTTCACATTTGTCTAACTTTTGTGGGCACTATGCTTTTGTCTCTATTACAGAACCCACTAAGGTAGATGAAGCATTTCTAGAGCCTGAGTGGATTCAGGCCATGCAAGAAGGATTACATCAGTTCGAGCTCAACAATGTCTGGGAACTGGTCAAACGTCTAGATCCTCGCAAGCACAACATCATCGGTACAAAGTGGATCTACCACAACAAGCAAGATGAAAATGGCCTTCTGGTGAGGAATAAGGCATGGCTTGTAGCTCAAGGCTACACACAGGTTGAAGGAATTGATTTCGATGAAACTTTTGCACCTGTTGCTAGACTTGAGGCTATTCGCATATTACTTTCTTATGCTAACCATCATGATATCACTTTATATCAAATGGATGTGAAAAGTGCATTCCTCAATGGTAAGCTTGAGGAAGAAGTATATGTTGCTCAACCCCCAGGTTTTGAAGATCCAAAGAATCCTGACAAAGTCTTCAGACTCGACAAGGCCCTCTATGGCCTCAAGCAGGCCCCATGGGCTTGGTATGATACTTTGAAGGAATTCCTCATGACGAAAGGCTTCAAACCCGGTTCACTCGACCCTACTCTTTTCACTAAATCTTATGATGGTGAATTGTTTGTGTGCCAAATATATGTTGATGATATTATGTTTGCCTGTACTGACCAACGTTATAGTGATGAATTTGCCTATATTATGAGTGAAGAATATCAAATTTCTGTGATGGGAGATTTGAAATTCTTCTTAGGTCTTCAAATTCGTCAACAACACAATGGCATATTCATATCTCAGGAGAAATACCTCAAGGATGTACTGAGGAAATTCGGCATGCAAGATTGCAAAGGCGTCAAAATTCCTATGCCCACAAATGGCCATCTGTGCACTGATGAAAATGGTATTGACTTCGATCATAAGGTATACCGCTCCATGATTGGTTCTTTATTGTACTTATGTGCATCTAGGCCAGATATAATGCTTAGTGTTTGCATGTGTGCCCGATTTCGAGCTACACCGAAGGAATCACACCATAAGGCTGTGAAGCATATTCTTCAATATCTAGCTCACACACCAACACTTGGATTATGGTACCCCAAGGGCTCGGATTTTGATCTCATTGGATATTCTAACTCTGACTATGCTGGTGATCGTGTGGACCGCAAGTCAACATCTGGTACATGTCATTTCCTCGGACGATCTTTGGTCTGTTGGTCCTCGAAGAAACAGAACTGCGTATCACTATCTACTGCTGAAGCTGAGTACATTGCCGCTGGTTCTTGCTGTGCCCAATTGCTATGGATGAAGCAAACTCTCAAGGACTACGACGTCAACATGAAGAATGTGCCTCTCTTCTGTGACAATGAGAGTGCCATCAAGATTGCTCACAACCCAGTTCAGCACTCGAAGACAAAGCACATTCAGATTCATCATCATTTTCTTCGTGATCATGTGTTGAAGGGCGACATTTCTATTGAGCATGTGAATACTGAAGAACAGCTAGCCGATATCTTCACTAAGCCCTTGGATGAGAAGATATTTAGCAAGTTGCGGTGTGAGCTAAATATCGTAGAATCTTCGAATGTTCTTTGAAAAGGACACTCATCCTAACACTTATGCAAAATTGATGACTTAGATGTGCAACACATGAAGAAACATTTTTCTTTAATCAATGAAGAATAACACTCTTAGTGTGAAGAAATTAATGAAGAATTCGATTCTCAGAACCCGACGATAATTGTACGCGATGTCTGAAATCATCATTCTTATACGGTGGGTCACGCCACCACCAAAAGTTGAAATGCCTCAAATTATTCATATTCTTCAACTTTGCATAGTCTTCACTGTTTCCATCGTTTTTCTTCATTGGCTATATATATATGAGTTTATTTCCTCTACGGCATTCAATTATTGCTATTTCTTCAAGTTGGTTTTCTGCTAAGTGAATGTGATCGGACCCTTCCCCTCTATGCTATACTCAACCCAATCTGTTGACAAATTCTTCATGTGCGTTCTATTTTAAACTCATTCAAAATCTTCACTATGTCCTTGTCAGCTGAAGAAATTGCGAACAGAACTTTAAAACCTATCTTATCTAAATTTTCGGCTTTGCCGCTCAAACCGTTCCGCATCCCACGTTATACTTATCCACTCACCCACGATCGCACACGATATCCACCTCTCAGTACATGGGTGACATATGTCAAGCGAATGAGAAGGGTCAGGGGCACATTCGTCCAATTTCTTCGGGCGAGCAGTTTTTTCACTGTGGCTATAAATACCCCTCTGCCCCTTCCTCACTTCTTTTACTCCGCTCGACCTCTCTCTCCAGCTCGATCTTCTCAAACCCTAGCGCCGCCACTACTTCATCACCGCCGGTGAGGAAGAGCTTCACTGCCTCGACCTCGTCACCGACGTACTCGCGCCGACCACGGAAATCTTCACTCCGCCGCCGCCGTAGCCGTCTTCCTTCGCCAAGTTAGGGCGTGGAAGATCTGCACAGACGAACTTCACATCTCCTCACTCCAGTTCGTCGTGTTCTTCGTCCAAGGTACACATGTCAGCTGCTGAATCACTAGGTTCTCATCAACTTAACTCATTTGCAGCGTTCCTCGAAGAAAAGTTGCATACTTCTTCAGAGAATTCAATTGTTCAAATTCCTCAACTGAAGAAAATGGCTGACGGTAAAAATCCATAGAAGGGAGGAAAGAGGCCTGAGGTAAATACAGCGTTTGAGAACCCTGATGAAATATATGCTGGGTACTGCACACCTACTGAGGAAACCAAGAATGAGCGCAAAGTGCGCATTTAGAAGATAGAGAGGAGATGGGCAAGAGAATGGAGGGAGTACAAATATGTCACTCCTAAGTATATGAAGAAATTCGCACTCAATCCTCCATGCCCAAGAGCTCCATTGGCACCTGGCCAAATTGCTGATCCCACCAGCCTCAAGTGCGGTGAGGACTATCCTGATGAATGGGCCAAGCGCCAAGGCAAGTTGGCTAAGCAAGCCAAAGAAGCAGTGAGGAAATTCAATGAAGACTCTGCTACTGATGCTGCCTCTGCTGAGGCCTTTTCTGTCAAGCCAAAGAAGGCTATGTCAAAGAAGCCTGCGCGCAAGCCAAGTGCTTCACCAACAATGCCCTCAAGGCCAAGTTCCTCAGCAATGCCCTCACGGCCAGAATCCTCAAAGCCCTCACGGCAAATTCCTCATGCTGCTCCTGTTCCTCCAAAGTCCTCAGCTCCTCCACCTAAGCCCTCAGTTGTTCCGACTAAATCCTTAGCACCTGTGCATCTTGCCTCGTGCCAAAGGACTGCAGGCATCTCCATTGCCTCAGGTGTCTCAGCTAGTTCCTCAGCTGCACCAAGTTCCTCAGCTGGCCCCTCACTGCTGAAGACAAAGGCCACTGCTGCACGAGGTCCTCGCCCAAGTCCTCAAAAGAAACCAAGTCGCTTTCCAAGTACCGTCTGAAGAAGACGAAGCTGATGATGATGAACTTGCAGAAATCATCAGAGACAGGCAAGTTAGGGCCGCTAGAGCCAAAGGATCAGAGGTGCCACTTCTTTTGGATCCCAAGTTGATCCTTGACTACATTGATGTTTGGCACAAGGACCCCAACACCCCCTTGCCTGATTTCAAGCTGACTCCTGGTCAAAGTCACATGTTAACTCACTTCATACAAGAAGAGAAATGGAAGTTTGAATAGGGGAGGAGAGTGAAGAAAGCGCAGTACAAGAAAGAGCGCTTTCTGAAGCAAAACGTTCTGAAGCTTTCACCTGAAGAACTTGTTGCTCTCCAATCTGAAATCAAGAAACTGACTGATGAATTTCATCACTATTATGCTGACTGGCTGGGAGCCAAAGTCAGATTTGTAAAGATCATAGAACAGTTCACCTCCAATGTTGCAGTCCCAACGCAACAGAAAATTCCTCAGGCTGATGCATCCGCTCAGCCTACTGAAGAAAATGCCAGCACCGCTGATGACAATCAGGCTGCTGAAGAAAATGTGAGTTCTAGGGCTGATGACTGCATTCCAGCCGCTGAAGAAATTGCCAGGGCACCCACTAGTGGTGCGCCTGAAGAAAATGAAGAACTCAGGGCAACTGCATCAGCTGTGCCTGAAGAAAATCAACCAGATTCCTCAGCTGCTCCTGCACCAACTTCAACTCCAATCCTTCCATCTGCATCAGATGTGAAGAATACCAAGGCTGCAGAGCATGCTGCAGTGAAGAAAAGGAAAGCATCAGCTGCTTCAGATTCTTCAGACCTTGTTCCTTTTGATGAAGAATATGTGATCCCCAGCGGATCTGATGAAGATGCTCCTTCTGCTGCTTCGTCTGAACCGTTGGATGAAGAAATTGAAGTGGATGCGATCCCTTCAACACCTATCATCTCCTCGCCTATGCCTCAGTTCACAGCTGAAGAGGCCGGCATTGAAGAAATGGAAGATGAAGATGTGGACGTTGGCTGCTCCACACTGTAATCAGTGATGAATTCTGGGAAAGTCAGCATCCAAACTCTCCAATGTTCACCCCTCTACAGCAAATTCCTCAGTCCCCCACACAAACTGTACAAATGGGCTCTAAAGAAACTCATCCCACTGCATCTGTCCATGAGGAAATTCCAGCCACTAGCGCTGAAGAAACTGTTGCTGCTGAACAACCAACGACGCAGACTGCCACTGAGGAGGAACCAGAAATTCCTCAGCCTGAAGAACCTGTGATTGAGATTCCTGAGGTCATGATGCAACTCACTGACACTCCTCTGCCGAAGCCAAAGGACCCATTCTCACGCAAGCAAAAGTTCAAGGCTGATGATTTCTTCGGCGAGCACGTATTCTTTGAAGATTACAATCCATATAACTCTGCTCGCATTAGGAAGAGGCGTTTCTGGACTGCTAGTCAAGCCAATTTCTATTCCTCAGTGTTGTTCAACAAGGAGAAGATCTTCTACCATGAGCATATTCCTCATGTGGATATGGAATCTCTGTCGTGCTTCGCACCAGTCCTCAGTGTTCTTCACGACGCTGGACTGCTAAACTTTTGCTCTGACATCTGTGATTGGAATGAAGAACTGATTCTTCAATTCTATGCAACGCTGCACATCACTGGAGATGCTTAAGATGTGAATTCCTGGGTGTTGGACTGGATGTCTGAAAACACTCACTACACTGCACCAGCCTCTGAAATGCTTCATGCTCTACCACTCAGTCCTCCCCTTGAAGAAGCTCGCTGCATCTACAGTGAACCTGAGCTCACACATCATTACATGCAAGTGCTGATGAAACCTTTGAAGCCAGGTCAAGCACCAAGAACCAAATTCCTCGTGAAGGAATTGTTGTACGTGCCCAGAACTGTCTATCGTATTCTTACGAGGACAATCAGTCCTATCAAAGGCCATGACTCATCTGATGAGGAAATTGTTGGCATCATGAAGAATCTGGTATTCAACATCGTTCATGGCATTCCTGTCAATTATCACGATTTCTTCATGAGGACTATGGCAAATGTTGCACTGTCTCCGTTTGAGCTGAAGCCTTATGCACCATGGATTATGAGATTCCTCAGGACAAGGTCTTCACTCAACTACAAAGCTGATTTCCAGAATCACCTCAGCTACTTGCCCCCAATTAAAGTCCTCAAGCAGACATATTCCTCAGTTGATGGAAAGGGCAAGGCACCAGCTGTAATAGATGAAGGCATTCGTCCATTGGATGGTCAGTTTCGCAAAGCTGCATCTCATTCCACCAATGATGACTCTGCCACACATGACTCTGCCAATGCACCCAAGTCCACTCCTCAAGCCACTGCTCCGCGCGTGATGACTGGCCGTGAACTTCTGCTTAGTCTTCACCAGAAGGTGGATCAAAATCACAAATGGGTTAAGCGTCAGTTTGGTTCACTTCTTCACAACATGACTGCCACACACAATGCAGTGAAGAAAAACCACTACTACCTCCATCAAGTCTTCGGTCGCACCTGGGCAATCTTGTCACATCTGTATGGTGAAGAAGATCTGAAGAACATGAGTTTAAAAGAAGATTTTGACTAGTCTGCACCTCCATCGAAGAAATTCAAGAAGGTCAAGGTTCCTTCTCTGGTGGCCAGCTCATATTCTTCATCGCGCGACACTGATGAAAATGAAGACTTGGACGACACTGCGGCAGGCCCTACTACGACAAACGACCCAAACAACGTTGGCGCTCCTTCATCAACTTGATATTCTTCAGGGGCGTTAGTCCTCATATTCGATCCTTTTGGTCATTTGATGACAAAGGGGGGAATTTTGAGTTAGTCTTCAAGCGGGTTTTTTCTATACGAGCGTTTTTTCAAGTTACAACTCTCGTTCTTCTGAGACTTTTATTGGATCGAGTTGTAAACTTAAACCCGATGGTGCTCTGATACTCTTGATGTGTTTTTCTGCATGCATATTCCTCGTTAAATATTATTGCACGCATGCTGAATTACATCAGTCACCACATTTCATCATGCATTTCAAATTCTTCACTGTTATATGTCAAATGCGTGTATGAATTACAAGATATAGGGGGAGATCTCCATGATTCAACTCTTCAAGTGTGCATTGCTTCAAAAGCAAATTCCTCACTATGCACATCTTGAGGGGGAGTTCTTCTATATCTTGCAATCAAATTCCTCAATATTAGTAGTTACACTTCATATGTTTATCCCCGTTGAAAACTTAACCTATATTGTCATCAGTCACCAAAAAGGGGAGATTGTAAGTGCATCTAGTGCCCCTTAGTGATTTTGGTGTATTGAAGACTTATAGGTTAAGGGACTAATGCGTTTGTGAGTGTACACAGGTCTATAAGTCTATGAGGAGCTTGATATTTACAGAGAAAGTCGACCCCTAAAAATGAAGTTCTTCGACTGAAGACTTTGAATTTCTGAAGACTTTCTGAAGACTTTGAAAGTGAAGAAATTGGTGTGACCTTGAAGACTTGGTATTCATTCGAGGAATATGAAGCGTGAAGACTTTTGTTTTCGTAGTTTCATTTTCTCTTTCTTGAGTCATAGGAAACACCGTACTGTTAAAGGGGGTCGAGGAAATACTAAGGAAAAATTTCCATGTGGTGCTCAACTCAAAATCCTACACCTACCAATCCCTTCGAGTGAAGCCATTGGAAATCTCATACAGTTCAGTCAATTTCTTCAGTGACAGAGATGAAGTTCTTCTGGTCTCTGAGGAATTTGTTCTGACTGAGGAGTTAGGAATTCGCCAGTGTGGATTTCCTACACAGTGAGGAACATGATAGCCATGAGGAATTTGATACTCAAATTTCCGACCGTTGTTGTGCTATGCGCCAGCTGTCCCAAAATATCTACTCACCTAACGGTCATATCATTGAAGGGCATTTATGTCTTATCATGTCGGGCTGCTCCCTAGGCTATAAATAGCTGCCCCCTACAACCACTAGCTGGTTGGCTGCTCCGAGAGAAACTGACACTTGTCATTTGAGAGCAACCCATCCTCTGAGGACTTTGAGCGAAAATCATCAAGTGAGGAAAAACCAAAAACCAAAAACCCAAACACCTACAAACCCCAAGTGATTGAGCATCACTGAAGAGATTGATCCTGCGTGGATCTGACGCTTGTTACCTTTGAAGACTGTGCTTCTTCCAGACGGTTAGGCGTCATGGTCTAGAGCATCCAAGAGGAATTGTGGATCACTGAGTGACCGAGTTTGTGAAGGTTTGGAAGTCGCCTGAAGACTTGCCATGAGTGATTGGACGAGGTCTGTGTGACCTTAGTTCAAGGAGAATACGGTGAGGACTGGGTGTCCTGAGCTGCGTGTTCAGGATTGGGTGTCCGGGACTGTGTGTCCTCGAGTTTAAATACTCAGCCGCTCCAACCAGACGTACAACTGAGATAGCAGTTGGAATTGGTCTACCAAATCATTGTCTTCACCAAGCTTACTGGTTCTATTTCCTCAACTCTTTCATTTCCTCATAATTGTGTTGTGTGCTTGTTCATATCTGTGTTTGAAGACTTTGACTGAAGACTTTCTCAATTTCCTCAGTTCAATTTCTTCAATTTGTTTGTCTTCATCATGTGTTATCCTGTGCTTACGCTTCCTGTACTCTGTGCCTGTCTTCATTTCATCATGATGACTATGCTTGTATTCTGTTATGTTTACTTTTGAGTACTTATTCCGCTGCTAATAGTTCTTCGCTAAGGAATTTCCTCACCGGAAAATTCCTCAGTGAAGAATTTCATAAAAATCGCCTATTCACCCCCCCCCTCTAGTCGATATAACGCACTTTCAATTATTTCACAACTCACGCCACCTGGAACACCACAGCATAATGGTGTGTCTAAAAGTCATAATCGTACTTTATTAGATATGGTGTGTTCTATGATGTCTCTAACCGGTTTGCCTTTATCATTTTGGGGTTATGCATTAGAGACAACCGCATTCATGTTAAATAGGGCACTGTCTAAATCCATTGAGCTGACATTGTATGAACTATGGTTTGGCAAGAAACCAAAGCTGTTGTTTCTTAAAGTTTGGGGATGCGACGCTTATGCCAAAAGGCTTCAGCCTGATAAGCTCGAACCCAAAGCGGAGAAGTGTGTCTTCATAGGATACCCTAAAGAAACTATTGGGTATACCTTCTACCACAGATCTGAAGGCAAGATCTTTGTTGCTAAGAATGGGTCATTTCTAGAGAAGGAGTTTCTCTCGAAAGAAGTGAGTGGGAGGAAAGTAGAAGTTGATGAGGTAGGTGTACCTTCTCTGGAATTCGAAAGTAGCACATCAGAGAAAATCGTTCCCGTGATGCCTACACCAACTAGAGAAGAAGCTAATGATGATTATCATGAAACTTCAGATCAACTTACTACTGAACCTCGTAGGTCGACCAAAACACGTACCACACCAGAGTGGTACGGTAATCCTGTCCTGGAAGTCATGTTGTTAGACAACGGCGAACCTACGAACTATGAAGAAGCTATGATGAACCCAGATTCCAACAAATGACTTGAGGCCATGAAATCTGAGATAGGATCCATGTATGAGAACAAAGTGAGGACTTTGGTGGACTTGCCTGATGATCGGCAAGCCATTGAAAATAAATGGATCTTCAAGAGGAAGAAAGACGCTGATGGTAATATCACTGTCTACAAAGCTCGACTTGTCGCAAAAGGTTTTCGATAAGTTCAAGGGGTTGACTATGATGATACTTTCTCACCCATAGTGATTCTTAAGTCTGCCAGAATCATGTTAGCAATTGCCGCATTTTATGATTATGAAATGTGGCAAATGGATGTCAAAACTGCATTCCTTAACAGGTTTCTTAAAGAAGAGTTGTATATGATACAACCAGAAGGTTTTGTCAATCCTAAGGATGCTCACAAAGTGTGCAAGCTCCAGCGATCCATCTATGGACTGATGCAAGCATCTCAGAGTTGGAATATATGCTTTGATGAGGTGATCAAAACATTGGTTTTATACATACTTATGGTGAAGCTTGTATTTACAAGAAAGTGAGTGGGAGCTTTGTAGCATTTCTGATATTATATGTGGATGACATATTACTGATTGGAAATGATATAGAATTTTTGGATAGCATAAAAGGATATTTGAATAATAATTTTTCAATGAAAGACCTCGATGAAGCTGCTTACATATTAGGCATCAAGATCTATAGGGATAGATCCAGACGCTTAATAGGAATTTCACAAAGCACATACCTTAAAGAAGTTCAAAATGGACCAGGCAAAGAAAGGGTTCTTGCCTGTGTTGCAAGGTGTGAAATTGAGTAAGACTCAAAGTTTGACCATGGCATAATATAGAGAGATATTGAAAGTCATTCCCTATGCTTCAGCCATAGGTTCTATAATGTATGTCATGCTGTGTACCAGACCTGATGTGTGCCTTGCCATAAGTTTGGCAGGGAGGTACTAAAGTAATCCAGGAGTGGTTCACTAGATAGCGGTCAAGAATATCCTGAAGTACCTAAAAAGGACCAAGGATATGTTTCTCATTTATGGAGGTGACGAAGAGCTCGTCGTAAAGGGTTACGTCGATGCTAGCTTTGATGCAGATCCGGATGACTCTAAGTCACAAATCGGATATGTATATATATTGAATGGTGGAGCTGTCGGTTGGTGCAGTTCTAAGTCGAGCGTCGTGGCAGGATCTACATGTGAAGTGGAGTACATAGCTTCTTCGAAAGCATCACATGAAGGATTCTGGATGAAAGAGTTCATATCTGATCTGGGTGTAATACCCGGTGCATCGGATCCAACGACAATCTTTTGCGACAATACTAGAGCAATTGCCATAGTGAAGGAGCCCAGGTTTCACAAGAGAACCAAACACATCAAGGGATGCTTCAACTCCATTCATGAGTATGTCAAGGATGGAGACATAGAACATTGCAAAGTACATACGGATCTTAATGTGCCAGTCCCATTAACTAAACCTCTTCCACTGGAAAAACATGATCAACACCAAGACTCCATGGGTGTTAGATTCATTACTATGAAATCTAGATTATTGACTCTAGCGCAAGTGGGAGACTGTTGGAAATATGCCCTAGAGGCAATAATAAAGTGGTTATTGTTATATTTCCTTAATCATGATAAAGGTTTATTATTCATGCTATAATTGTATTAATCAGAAACTTAAATACATGTGTGAATACATAAACAAATACCGTGTCCCTAGTGAGCCTCTACTACACTAGCTCGTTTATCAAACATGGTTAAGGTTTCCCAACCATAGACATGAGTTGTCATTTGATAACAAGTTCACATCATTAGTAGAATGATGTGATGGAAAAGACCCATCCGTTAGCATAGCATATGATCATTCAGTTTATTGCTACTGCTTTCTTAATGTCAAATACATGTTCCTTCGACCATGAGATCATGCAACTCCCGAAATCCGGAGGAATACCTTGTGTGTCTCAAACTTCACTTCGTAACTGGGTGATCATAAAGGTGCTCTACAGGTATCTCCAAAGGTGTCTGTTGAGTTGGCATGGATCGAGATTGGGATTTGACATTCCGTATGATGGAAAGGTATCTCTAGGCCCTCTCGGTAATATGGCATCAGAAGAAGCTTGCAAGCAAAGTGACTAAAGAGTTAGTTACAAGATGATGTATTACAGAACGAGTAAATTAAGAGACTTGTCGGTAACGAGATTGAACTAGGTATGGAGATACCGACGATCGAATCTCGGGCAAGTAACATACCGAAATACAAAGGGAACTACATATGTTTTCATAAAGGTTCGACCGATAAAGATCTTCATAGAATATGTAGGAATCGATATGGGCATCCAGGTCCCGCTATTGGTTATTGACCGGAGAAGTGTCTCGGTCATGTCTACATCATTCTCGAACCCATAGGTCCACACGCGTAACGTTCGTTGACAATATAGGATGTTTGGAGTCCATGATGAGATCACGGACATGACGAGGAGCTCCCGAATGGTCCGAAGGTAAATACTGATATATATATATATATAGGATGATAGTATTTGGTCTCCTGAAGGGTTTCTGAATGCACTGAAGTATTATCGGATCACCGAAAGGAGTTCCGAAAAGCCACAGGAGCTTATGGGCCGAACAGGCCAACGAGGGAGAGCACACCAGCCCACATGGGGCTGGCGTGTCCCCACCTCATGGCCGCCGGCCCTAGGGAAGGAAAAGGGGGCGCCTAAGGCAGACGCCCTAGTGGCAGCCGCCCCCTTCTTCCTTCTCCTCCGCTCCTTAGGAAGGAAAGGGGGGCACCTAGGGCAGCCGCCGGTCCCCTTGGGCACGCTTAGGGCTGCCTCCCCTCCCCCTCCACATATATATATATGAGGAGGGGAGGGCGCGCCACACACCACAAATCCCCAAGCTGTGTGTCGGCGTCCCCTCTCCCTCTAGTTCATCCTTCGTACAAAAATCGGTGTGCTTGGCGAAGCCCTGCGGAAATAGCTTCACCACCACCGTCATCACGCCGTCGTGCTGCCGGAACTCATCTCCTACTTCGCCCCTCTTGCGGGATCAAGAAGGCGAGGACGTCATCAAGCTGAACGTGTGTTGAATGCAGAGGTGACATGCGTTCGGTGCTTGATCGAAACGGACCGTGAAGGTGTATGACTACATCAACCGCGTTGATAAACACTTCCGCTCAGCGATCTAAAAGGGTATTTACATGCTCTCCCCCTTTGTAGCTATGCATCTCCATGGATAGATCTTGCGTGTGCATAGATTTTTTTGTTTTCCATGCAACATTCCCCTACATTAATTGTACTCCAGAGCCCGCCTAGGGCCGATTTGATGTATTTGTACAGAAATCCGTCATGTTTATATGAAATCTGGTATGTTTGTATGAAATCAAGCCGTGTTTATATGAAATCTGGACTTGTTTGCACGAATTTCATCTGGTTGGTCCAAGTTGTTGTGAAAATATATGCAGCTAGCGTTGGATGGCTGGCTGCCGCATACATGTCCACAGACTGGCCCCCCTATTCGCAGACAGATGCGGGAGGTTTTTTGTGGGTTGCCCTTGGAGATGCCCTAAGAAAGAGTAGGCAGACATACATAGGAGAGGGGGCAATGGTGGTGGCAAGATTAATGGCATGCGATATACTCAATACATTGCTACTCCTCCACTTCCTCTGTCAGCCTCTCTTTCTTCTCCTCCTCTCGAGGCCACCCAGAGATCCCGGAGCCTACCGCCTCCACCTCCGCCTCCATCACCGCCACCCCAAAGTTTGGATTGGCAAAAGGAATAACAATCAAAATAAATTACTAACATGGAAGCAACGACCTGCTGGAATTTGGTTTATTTCGGACCAAGCCAATAGCCATATCAGAATTCCTAATAAATCCTAAAGGCCCACTTAGCCCATTCGTACAAGGCAAGAGGTGGGACTAAAGTTTAGTCTCATGTTGCTAGTTTGGTAGGAGTTGGACCTTCTAATAAGGGAGGACGTTTCCCCACATGTATGAGCATGAGAACAAGAGAGGCATTCACGCGCGCTCCTTCTCCATCGTCCGCCTTGCCACGCCTCGTCACGACGCGCCGCGGGTTGTGGGGACTAAATTTTGCCACGCACGACTGGTATACGAAAGGTCACACGGAAACCGAAAAGTTTTTACTATAGTGGAGATTGAATACGAACGGTGCATCCCTTCAACTGTTGGCTGTTCGGTTTGTCACCCTCTCTCCGTTTCACCTCCCGTCGCTACCTGTTCACCTCCTTCTCATGTGCCTATAAAAGAGAGGTCGCTCCTCTTCAAAGAGACACACCAGAACACCATCTTCCCCTCTCCATTGAGTTCAAAACTCTGAGTTGCTGCTAGGTTCTTCCCCATGCCGGCTTGTGGCGTGCACCATAGGTCGGGACAGTAGGCCTCCGAAACCTCATCACTTTGAGTCCTGTACAGGAGAAGGGTGATAAGGTTTTCGGGGAGCGCTCTGCGCGACTGCTGACTTCTTCATCACGGAAGCCACAGACGCCGACGACCACTTCTCAAACGACGACTTCTTCTGCGACATCGACAACCTCTTCGAAGACATGACCGGCGAAGACGTCAACCCCAACCCTAATGCTACTACCGCAGCTCAGTACGTTTTCGTGTTCTTTCTCTTTGAGATCCTACCACAGTTTCTTGCTCTAGCTTATGTTCTAGATTTGTTCTATCCATATTCACCTCTTCGAATGCTATTTGCATACTCTTTGTTGGATTGCATGACTTGCTTTATCTCTGCTACGATAGTCATGTTTTATCTACCATTTCTGTTAATAATATCATATGGTAAATTGCTTATATTTCTAACACGACTTACCTGATTGTGTGAATACAGAAGTAGCATTTACATATGGTCGGCTCGATCGTATGATAGATGACCAACAACAAAGCATGCAGGTAGGATTTAAACTTTTTTTTCGAGAGTACGCCAATGGCGTACCATATTTTTATAGAAGAAAGCAAGTCAATTTACAAGAGGCTCCCACCGTTGCGAACAACGGCGAGGAGACACCACCAACACCCACACCTACAAAGCCTACAAGCTACTCTCTCTCTAATCTATGCAGCCCTCCTGCTCCAGCCTGCTTCCACTCGTTAATTTCATCAATGATGTCATCTGTCAGTTGCGTTGGGTTCCTCTGCTGAGCGATTCTCCCAAACACCCGAGCGTTCCTCTGTTTCCATAAGGACCAGGTGGTGATGAGAGTGAGCGAGTCAAAACCTCTCCTCTCCCTCCTGTGGAAGTTCTGCCTAGCTGCCGTCCACCATTTCACCAAAGTGTTCTGCGGGGTGGGGTTTTGGATATCCATTCTGTAGTGCTCCAAGATCAAGTGCCATGTTTCATGAGCGTATGCACACCGCATCAAAATATGCTCCACGTTATCTTCGTCTCCGTTGCAAGTGAAGCACACGGAAGCGTGGTCCTGCAGGCCGTGCCGTGCTCTACGGTCCGATGTCCAGACACGATATTGTACCGCTAGCAAATGAATATTTTGCATTTCAATGGCGCCCAACACTTCCAAATGTATGCTGCAGGCTCGAAGGAAGTTTGTCCCATGCACAGTCGCTTGTAGGTTGATTTTGCAGTATACACTCCTGTGATGTCTGCCAGCCAGGTAAATTTGTCATGTCGATGCTCATCCCTGTCCACCAGGGATATCGCCTGCTGTAGCATGTAGAGCTGCATTTGCATCGTGAAGGAGAGTCCATCTGGGATATCAAGCTCCCATCTCATTTCCCCGAGTGCCTGATGGACAGTGCGCGTGTTCTTCTTCCGAGTAGGTACCACAGTTGTGATGGTTGGCGTGATTTCAGCCGCAGTGCATCCATTGATCCACCTATCCTTCCAAAACAAGATCCTCTTGCCATCCCCAATTGATATGGAAACTAGACTATCAAAGACCTCCCGTGCCTCATCATCGATAATGAGCTTCAATCCCTGCCATGGGCGCCCTTCATCCGTTCTTCGGAGCCATTCCCATCGCACTCGAAGAGCAAGTGCCTGTAACTTTAGGTTCTTAACTCCCAGACCTCCAAGGTTGTACGGCCAACAGATCAAGTTCCACGCCACCAGACACTGGGCCCCATGAGATTTTTCCTTTCCTGCCCAAAAGAAGGACCTGAGCCAGGTGTTTATGTCTTCGTATACCCATTGTGGTGCGTCCAGGATCATGAGGTGATGCACCGGCCGAGCAGTGACAACTGACTTGACTAGGATTAGTCTCCCCGGCCGCTGGATCAGGCCACGCCGCCAGGCCGGGACGTAGTGACGCACACGATCCAGCATAGGCTGCCAATCCGGCCTTGTCAGCTGCGATATGGACAGTTGGATTCCCAAATACTTGCAGGGAAAGTCTCCAATGCGACACTGCAAAATCCCAGTCACACGGTTGCGGTCTATCTCAGATCCACGGATGAGTATAGCGAGGGATTTTCTGTAGTTGACTTTCAATCCGGATGCTTCTCCAAAGATGTCCAGCGCAACTCGCACAAAGTTCAGATCGGCCACGGTGGGTCTGATGAACAATGCCACGTCGTCCGCATAGATTGATAACCTCTGTGTAGCTGTAACTCCATTGAAAGAGCTCACAGTACCTGCCTCCATGGCCTTGGAGAACATTGCTGTTAAGGCTTCCATTGCAATGACAAAGAGCAGGGGAGAGATGGGATCCCCCTGCCTCAATCCACGAGCGTGAGCAAAACTCCTTCCCGGGACACCATTCACTAACACCTTGGTGGTAGCTGACTGCAATAAAATTGCAATCCATCTCAGCCAGGTATCCCCAAACCCTTTCCTTCGCAAGATCTCGAATAAGAAAGGCCATGACAGGGAGTCAGACGCTCTTGTGATGTCAAGCTTGAGAAAAACTCCTTTCTCCTTTCGGCCATATATTCTCTTCGCGACCTGCCTGACCAAGAGAAAGTTATCGTGCAGGTTTCTCCCCATAATGAAGGCTGATTGATTTGCAGAGACTATCTCCTTCATCCTCTGTCGTGCCCTGTTGGCTAGCATCTTAGCGAATAATTTAGCGAAGCTGTGGGGCAGACTGATGGGCCGATAGTCACCTATTTCCTCGGCATCAGGCTTTTTGGGAATTAGTACGATCAGGGCCTTGTTCAGCTTCCCAAAACCTCGCCCATCCCCAACGTATAACTTATGCATCATGGCCATGATATCATGTTTTATCAGGGGCCAGGCCTTCTGGTAGAAAGCACCGATGAAGCCATCGGGCCCCGAAGCATGATCCGCTGGAAGGTCCTTTATAACTTCCCAGACTTCCTCCTATGTAAACATGCCCTCCAGATCATGAAGGTCTTGCGTTTCCATCCCCAGGTACTCAAGATTCAGAGTGCAGTCCCTCGCCTTGGCAGTCCCGATCAAGTTCTCGTAAGCCTCAGTGAAAGCTTCCTTCTTACGCTCTTGATCCGTGATGATTTCCCCATTGATCTTTATGTGAGGGATGAAGTTCTTTGTTCTTCGCCCATTTGCCACCGCCTGAAACAACTTGGAATTGGTGTCCCCTGCCTGCAACCATCTAATCCGGGAGCGCTGGCGCTGAATAGTTCTCTCGAGGGATGCGAGCCCCAGTAGGGACAACTTCAGAGTTCGTCGTAACCAAAGCTCCTCTGCAGTTAGCAGCCTTCCTTCTTGTGCCTGATCGAGTCGAAGGATAATCCAGTGCACGACCGCCATGAGCAGTTTGATGTTCCCAACCTAGGGTCTGTCTACGCATCAGTGAACTGAGACTTCATCAAGTCTCTGTCGGCTTACGTCATGCATGCATGCGTAGGCGTTGTTTGTTTTCCTTCGTCTCGTTCGTGGCCAGTCCATGCTGGGCTAGAATCAGTGTTCCTTTTCTTTTTATTTTGCTTGCTATAAGCCCACAAGTGTGTTCGCTCAGGGACTAGGATTCAGACCGTTTTTCTTTCTTTGTTCCTTCGCAGAGTAATACCTTCTCTCCCGGTCCATTTTCCTACCCTTATTTTTTATACATCTTCAAAAATATTTTGTATTGTTGATATAAAATAAAAATAAATAAAAATCAAAAATCAAACTCACACAAGTAGTAGTGGCGTTGCACCCCTTGCAGTTAATGATGGCTTGCGATACAACCAGTTGCAACGCTCGTGGTGGACATGCAACTAGCCAGTATCCTTCCCGCCTCAGTTACTTGCAACTGGCCATCATCTCCCCTCACCCCCGCCTCTCCAGATACAATCATGTTGTATCCCTTGCAGTTGCAGTCAGGTTGCGACACATGCAGTTGCAACTCTAGTAATGGACATGCGTATGGCCAACATCCATCTCCTCTCCGGCCGCGGTCGTGTTGTACCTCTTGCAGCTGTAGGAGGGTTGCGGCACATGCAGTTGCAACTCTAGTAATGGACATGCAACTAGTTGACATCCCTCTTCTTCCGGTTGCAGTCGTGTTGTACCCCTTGCAATTGCAGGCTGGTTGCGACATGTGAAGTTGCTATGGACATGCAACTGGTCGACATCCACCCCCTCCAGTTGCAATGGTGTTGTACCCATTGCAATTGCACACTGGTTGCGACACATGCAGTTACATCTCTAGTGATGAACATGCAACTAGCCGACATCCACCTCCCTCAAGTTGTTGTCGTGTTGTACCCCTTGCAGTGCAGACTGGTTGCGACACATGAAGTTGCAATTCCAGTGATGGACATGCGAGTGGCCTACATCCCGTCCAATTGCAGTCGTCTTGTACTCCTTGTAATTGTGGATGGGTTGCAACAAGTGCAATTGCTGGTTGCGCACGGATATTCACACAACTCAAGTCACATGCACAAAAAGGCAATGCAACATGATGTATACAAAGATTAACAAATATAGAGGAAAAATAAAAATAAATTATCAAAAATAGGAAAATAACTAAAAAGTTAATGATACAAAAAGGAAAAAAACAAACATAGACAAAAGAGTAAATGAAAAAAATGGCAGCCAACAAAAAAAGGCCAACTTACAAAAAAAAGTCCACAACCCCACCCAAACCGCAGACCCGATAAAAAAAGAAGAGAGCAGCCTAGCAGTCCAATCTCAAACTTCGTACACAGGCTGTTCACACGAAAGCAGCAAACAAATGTAACAATGTGTTTGGTCGACTGAGACTTGACAAAAAAAATCACTCTACTAAATTTTAGCATACCCTTTTAACTTTTTTTAACACAGTACAAACGCAAATGCTTATATACGCGCGCATACACTCATCTCTATAAACGCACACATGCACACCCAACCCCTATGAACACCTAGGTAACACACGTGAGCGGAAAACTCAACATGATTTTTCCTTGGTTTTCTTCGTACACTTGTATGGAAGGTTTTTTCTTCACACTACAATCACAAATGCCCATAAGCATGTACATATACTCACCCCTATAAACGCACACACTTTACCCCATGAGTACCTTGATGATACAAAGCTGGCACGACATTTTGAGATTGATGAAGTCATCATAGTCGTCTCGTAGTCGACGAGAACATCTTCTCACACAGAATGAACATCGTCAGAAAGTCTGAAATAAATCAAGAAAAATGTGAGCACCAGTGCCAACTCTAGGATTTGAATCTGGTGGGTTGGGGATACCACTTTTCTTCTAGCCATCCAATGACAAGTTGGTTCGACACTTGTATGCAACACTGTTGCAGATTGGGGCTAAGACGACTGTTGTATCGCAGACCATGTGACCGAACTGTGTGTTATACGAGCATCGCAAACCGTAAGAAAATAAACCCATGTGCTAGAAAACGAAACGTGTGCCACGGCCCATCCATCGGGCACGATTTTGTTACGAAAATGTTAACGCCCACACGTGTGGGCGTTTGCACATCGCCGACACGCCTCCATCACCACTCATTTTGCCACGTATGAATAGATGACATCAGGAAAAAAAATTGGTTTTCGGCTTAAAAATGTTGTATCTCCTAAATAAAAAAGCGAACTAAAATCCGTTTTCACCATTAAATCCGTCTCGACGAGATCTTCAAAACTAGACCCCATGTTGATATGTTTCGACGAAATTTTTTTTTGCCAGAAGTTGCCACGATGTTTACACTGCAGTTGCCATAAGGCTTAAACTAAAGTTGCCATGTGGCAATTTTAGTTTGTAGATCATGGCAATTTTAGTATTTTGATGATGGCAACTCCAGTACTTTGACCATGAAAATTATTTTTTGTATGAACCATGGCAATTTTATGTGCATGTATCATGGCAATTTTAGTTTATGGTTCATGGCAAGTCTAGTTTCTTAATTCCCCATTTTATAAATGTCAAAATTTACATTTAAATATAGAAGAAAATAGCTGAAACATATCATGGCAACTTCAGTGTAAACATCATGGCAATTCATATGCAATAGACATGACAACTTTTAATCCAAAAAAAATTTCATCAAAACATATCAACATGGGATCTAGTTTCGAAGATCTCATCGCGAGGGATTTAATGGTGAAAACGGATTTCCAATCGGATTTTTCATTTAAGAGATAAAACATTTTAAAAACTGAAAATCCAAAAAGATTCCTACATGCATGCATGCGATGACGTGACAATCTGTTTACATTAGAGACGTGTGGTGCGTCTCCCTTCCTGCCACACGTGTGGCAGTTAGCGCGACCCTTTTGTTAAGAAGACCGTATGC
The DNA here is from genome assembly GCF_003073215.2 of Triticum urartu. Taxonomy (NCBI): domain Eukaryota; kingdom Viridiplantae; phylum Streptophyta; class Magnoliopsida; order Poales; family Poaceae; genus Triticum; species Triticum urartu. The sequence goes on from NC_053023.1 coordinate 152,603,243, forward strand.
AATAACAGGCACATCGCAAAATGTCCTGTTGGGTGTGTATATGTCGTCGTAACGCGCACGGTTTGTATGTTGGCAATGTGTGCATTCGTTGCCAAATGCTTATAAAAACAAAAGACAAAAACAAAATGATTGCGATGGTTTTAACCATCGCACACCGTGCTTGTTATGAATATTTGTGTGCGGAGATTTGAAATGTACACACACGAATTTTAGAGAAGGCTCGTCTGTGATAGCTCGTAACAACGCACATGCTTCTACGCTAGGCCGTGCTTTCTTCTTTCCTAAGTTTTCCATCAATGGTGTTATCCGAACACGCCACCATTTCTCACCAATCCTCCACCAATCTCCTGCCACCGGCATGAGTGGGGATAAATAAAAGCCTATGCGACGACACACCATATCGCGTAAACAGAGCTAGCGCAATCTGTACCATTCCAAAAGGCATGCCACCCGACAAAGTACCGCCTCTGTCATCAACCTCCGGTCGGAGCAGGCCAGAGAGCAAGAGCTTGTGCAGGCGGCCCGGCCCTTTGAGGTCGATGGCGTCCTCAGAAACGAGACATATGCCATCATGCTGCGTGTAATCACCAAGATGGAGCGAACACTTGGCGCGGAAGCGCGGAGAGGCGGGGGCACGCATGACAGCAAGAGCGGTGGCGCACCGCAGAGCAAGAGTGCGGTGCGCCGCAATGCAAGAGTGGATCCAACGCAATGGTTTTTACTTGGTCTTATTTAGGATTATTCATTTTCATTATTTATTATCATTTCTCTTTTTACATTCTTAAACTTTTTTTAATTTTACGAATATTTTGTAAATTGAATATGTTTTTCAAATTATCGAACATTTCCAAATTTTCATTTTTCTATCAAATCCAAGAACATTTTTTGAAAATTTGAACTTACAAAAAAATCTTGATCATTTTTCTAACATGAGAACATTTTATTAAATTCGTGAATCTTCTTTTAGAATTTATGAATATTTTCAATCATGATTTTCTAAAACAATTGGTGAAACTTTTTTAAAATATGCAAATAATTTTGAAATTCATGAATTTGTTTCAAATTCCTGAACTTCTTTGGAATTTTGAGATTTTTCCTAAAATTAGTAATTTTTCTGAACTTCTTTCATACAGTTCTTGAAGCCATGGATTTTTTTGAAAACTATAAAAACTGGTTCCGGTTTATTTGTTGGACGCTAATGGTCAGCACCGAAAGCGCCGAATAGGGGGCGCACCTATGTCTCGCTTTACGTGAGCGTAGGGTAGCCTCGCCTGAGGGAGCACGAGACGGGCCGGGCCAGCTCGCGGGAGGCCACACCCTCGTCTTTTTCTGTTTATTTTTCATGTTTTTATTATTTATTATTTCCTTTTGTTTATACTTTAAAATAAATATTTATATTACAGATAACACTCTACATAAAACATTTGAACAAAGTTAATCTGCATTTTCAAAATGTGTATAGAGAAATGTTTCTCTTGTATATGAAAAATATATACCAAAAATATAATGTGTCTGAAAAAAGTTGATCATGTATTTTAAAAATGTTACTAAGCCTTTGAAAAATATTTAATCATTAATTTATAAAATGTTAAACGAGTATAAAAATGTTTTCCTGATGAATACAAAAAAAATGTAGAACATGTATTAAAAAAAATTGAAGCTGAAAACATAAATTTGAAAAAATCTTGATAGTGTATCAGAAAAATGTTAATTATATATTTAAAGAATATGTTAGCCGTGTATTAAAGAATGTTTCTGGTATATACCAGAAATGTACAGTGTTTATGGAAAAAGTAGTCATGAAACACAAATATTTAAACATATTAACACCTATTTAAAAAATGTAAACATAAAAATATTGATTATGTATAAAAAAACTTTAGTCATATATTTAGTTTTTTAAAACATGTGTTAAAAATGTTGTTGATATATACAAAAAATGTACAATGTGTATGAAAAAGCTAGTCATCTAACATAATTTTTTTAATGTTAATCAACTATTTGAAAAATGTTAAACATGCATATATAAAAGTTCCTGGTGTATACAAGTATACATAACATGTACAAACGTGTATGAAAAATGTGTGCATGTGTTGAAGAAAAAAAATGGAGAAAAACATTGAAACTGAGGAAATGGAAGAAATAAACAAAACAAACACCTCAGAAAGGAAGAAAAAAAACCCCGAGGAAACCATGAAAACTCGTAAGGAAACAAAGAGAAACCAAGAAAAACAAAAAAGTTCGAAGACAAACAAAGAAAATTCACAAAAACTAAGAATGATAAAAAAACCAAAGAAAAAATATAGAAAATAAAAAGAAAGGGGAAACCAAAGAAAGAAACAAAAGAAAACTAAAGAGAAAGAGCAACCGAGAAAACTGTAGAAAAAACACAGCAGAAAGAAAAACTGAGGAAGAAAGAAAAGAAAACCGAAAAAGAAACAAGAAAACCGGGGAAGAAAAGAAAAAAACCAGAAGAAGATACAAAACAAAAGGAAACAAAGAAAACCGACCCAACAGTGAAAACTGGAGAAGAAATCCACACAGAACAAAAACAGAAGAAAATCACGAACAAAACCCAGCAAACAAAAACCTAGCGAATGAATAGAAAATACACATAAATGGCCCGGCCCAGTAGTTACAGCGTGGGGACAAAGCTTCAGGCGAGATAGAAGCACTCGCAGTAAGAGAGATATAAGGCTAACTACAATGCGACGACCCAAACAAACGGCAGTTTTGTTCATTTTTTATCCGTTTGCGTCAGTTAGACGGACACAAGCATCTGTTTGCGACTGCTGGCATGTAGATGCGCCCAACGCAGATGGACGCATTTCACAAACTTAAAATAAAAATATATTATGTTACCTCCAAAAGTCATGGCAGTCGCCCCATACATTAAACTTAAACTTAAACGCTAGATCTAGTAGTGGCCGTCGCCGTGGTCCGCGATGAGGTCGACGAAGGGCAGTGGCTGTCATACATGGCCGGACGGTGCATGTGGCTGCTGCTACACCACGGCCGATGCAATGGTGACGACGACCACGTATCTGCACCCACCTGCACAGTCGGGACGAACATTAATTCCGGCATGCATGGCACCGTCGATGTCCACGTCCAGGACTGCCCCATCAATGCTGGGTCCCAGGGCACGCCTCGCGGCTCCAACGACCACATCCTCTGGATGTGGGACGACTACATCGCCTGCAACCGACAAGGCGAGCTGCATCGCCAGGACGTTCTGGTGGCTGACCTCGTAGTCGAGCTTGGACTCCTCGAGCACCTTCTTAAGGAACTCGTCCTCCTCTTCGTTGCGATGGCGATTGTGGCGGGGACGGCCATGGCGTACGCGTGTGCACCCATGTACGGCCGCACGTACGAGGTGGGGTGGGGAGCATGCACATTGGGTGGGTGGGAGCACGAGCACGAGCCCATAGTGTGATGGGAGCTCGACCAGCCAAGAAGGTCTATCGCCGCATGTCGTGCTCGTCCTCGAACCACGTGTTCCATAGTGATGACTCGAGGGTGTACCTCAATTCGCGGAGGAGGTCTGGAGGCAGCTGGGATGGCCGACGGTTGATCTCCAAAAGATGAGCGCGGCCGCTGGCCGGGATGGGAGGCATGGGCATCCGATCTAGGCTGAGGTTCCACCCGTTTAACAGTTGTGTGTCGCCCCACAACAATGGGGTGGTCTAGAGGCTTGTGTCTGCGTCAGTATTTTCTCCGAAGAGGAAGGGATGATGCAGCACAGCTACGGTAGGTATTTCCCTCAGTGATGAGACCAAAATTATCGAACCAGTAGGAGAACCACGCAATACTATGTAAACGGTACCTGCACACAAAGAACAAATACTTGCAACCCGACGCATAAGAGGGGTTGTCAATCCCTCCGGGGCAAAAGATAGATAAATTTGTAGTAAGGTATTTTGGGGCTTTTGGAATAATAGATATGAAAATAAAGGAGGCAAATAATATATGAGAAAGCAAATATGATAAAGAATAGACCCGGAGGCCGTAGATTTCACTAGTGACTTTTCTCGAGAAAAATAGAATACACAGGGTAAACAAATTTCTGTTGGGCAATTGATAGAACTTCAAATAATTACGACGATATCCAGGCAATGATCATTATATAGGCATCACGTCCAAGATTAGTAGACCGACTCCTGCCTGCATCTACTACTATTACTCCACACAACGACCGCTATCCAGCATGCATCTAGTGTATTAAGTTCATGGAGAAATAGAGTAATGCAATAAGAACGATGACATGATGTATACAAGATCTATTCATGTAGGAATAGACCCCATCTTGTTATTCTTAATAGTAATGATACATACGTGCCATGTCTTCTTCTGTCACTGAGATTGAGCACCGTAAGATAGAACCCATCACAAAGCACCTCTTTTCATGGCAAAAAATTTGATCTAGTTGGCCTAACTAAACCAAAAATTCAAAAAAGAAATACGAGGCTATAAGCAATCATGCATATAAGAGATCAAAACTCAAATAACTTTCATGGATAAAATAGATCTGATTATAAACTTAAAGTTCATCGGATCGCAACAAACACACCGCAAAAAGAGTTACATCAAATAGATCTCCAAGAGACCATTGTATTGAGAATCAAAAGAGAGAGATGAAGTCATCTAGCTACTGCCTATGGACCCGTAGGTCTACAATGAACTACTCATGCTGTCATGCATCATTGGAGAGGCACCAATGAGGATGATGAACCCCTCCGTGATGGTGTCTAGATTGGATCTGGTGGTTCTGGAACTTGCGACGCCTGGAATTGTGTTTCGTTGACTCCCCTAGGGTTTTTGGATTTTCGGGGTATTTATAGAGCAAAGAGGCAGTGCGGGAGGCCATCGAGGTGGGCACAGCCCACAAGGGTGCGGCCGGGCCCAGGTGGGTTGTGCCCCCCTCGGTGCACCCCTCTGGTACTCTCCGGCCCAACTTGTTCCTTCCGGTCCAGAAAAAATTTCCAACAAGTTTCGCTGCGTTTGGACTCCGTTTGGTATTGATTTTCTGCGAAGTAAAAAATAAGCAAAAACAGCAACTGGCACTGGGCATTATGTCAATAGGTTAGTCTCAAAAAATGATATAAAGTTTTTATAAAATGATTGTGAAACATTCAAGAATGATAATATAACAGAATGGAACAAGCAAAAATTATAGATATATTAGAGACGTATCATGGTCGTGTCGCAGTAGCACTGGCACACCTCCACATTCACGTACGGCCGCTACCGCGGCGCAACAGGCGACGAGATCCTCCTCAGCCCTGACGAGCAAGACGACGACCTGGCCTCATGGTCGTGCTTCCCGGACCTCCTCAGTATCCACTTCCACATCATTGTGGCCGGCGGTGAGCAGTGCAGCCTAGGGTTTGTCCGACGCGTGAGGGCAGGGAAGTCTGTGGAAGTGGACTGGTCGGTCCACACCCACGGGCTAGGCATTAAAAAGGACCCCGGTAGGGTGGCTGGGTGACTGACATGCGGGCCCTTTCCACGCGCTTGGATTAAATGGGCTTGGTGGGAGGTGGTCGGCTGGCTGACACGCGGGCGGAGAGCGAACACCGAGATGACACGCGCACGTCCGTCTAGTGTCTGTCTGGACGCAAATTCAACCCAAATTTACGTCGAAAATGCGTTGAGACGGACACACAGCAGACGGATTTTGCATACAAGGCTACGCGTTGAGCCATGGCATTTATATGCATGGACCCAAACAGGCATGAACAAACCAAATGGGTCCCTATGTTGAAGTTGGCCTAACTCCCACCGAATCATATCTCCCGAGCAGAGGCTTTGTAACGGGAGTCGGCAATAACCCCTATAGGCTGCTATAGTTACTTTTAAAGGAAAGGCGTACGCCTGACTTTACATATAAAACTACCAGGCAGGGTTCACCAGAGACCATACAGTCCAAAAGGCTGCTATAGTTACTTACTTGTGTTCTAACACATACGGCCCAACAGATATATTTGTTTAAGCCAATGTTTTTAAAAGAGGTTAATTGAATAAATGCAAAGAGAGCCTTGGCTCAGTGGTTGGGCATGCGGTTGTGCAGCCTAAGGATCCGAGTTCAATTTCTAGAATTGACAGGTGATGCACAGGAGTTTTCCTCCATTTATTGAGAATCAAGTTTGATGTGTGATGGAACCACTCAACCACTCATCAAAACATATTTTGATACTCATTTAAAAAATTCTGAGGACCATGTTTATCTTGGTACTCATACTAAAATGGCTGTATGCATCCCTAGTTGGTGCAGAGGTCGGGGAAGTGAAATTCTCCTCTATTTTTAATTGGCTGTGTGCATCATAGTTATGCAGAGGCCGGATGTAATGCTTAAACCTTTTAAGTAATAAAGTGTTCCCTTTCAAAAATCGAATAAATGCAACTTGAATCGTGGCGATTCCGAGAAACGCCACTGCAATTTTCAAAGTTTGAAAAATGCCACTGCAATTTTTGCAAACTTTGAAAAACGCCACTGGAAATGGCATTTTTCAAAGTTTGGAAATTGCGGTAGCATTTCTCGGAATCGTCAGAATTTGAGTGACATTTATCCAATTAACCCTTTTAAAAGTGTGTTTCCCGGGCAAAGATGCCAATTTCATCAGCACGTAAGTATAGTTTTGATTGGCCTCTTTGCATAGTTTTACGGCATTTCATCATCAAGGAGAAGCGTGCAGAACAGTAGAGCCAACAAGATTCGTGCTTGCTCTCATTCTGTTTTATTTTTTAAATTTTTACTGTAAGACAGCCAAGGTACATGCAGAAGCATACAGATACCGAGATACAGATCTCCAGATCTCACGTGGTTACAAAACATTTGAATTCTCTACACCGTACTCGTGTGCTTATACAACGTCCGATTCCTGTACATGAACGTCTCAGCCCATGGTGTAGGACGGAGATGGGAGGTTTATGACAGTGCTCTTCACCTTGGTCATCATGTTTATGCTGTTGGTTATCCCCTGGGATCCTATTCCACTGTCCTTCAGACCCTGCAATCCACAGAGACATCACATCATATAGCAACTGGAAGGAGAAAACGAAGTTCTCGGATCAATTCCACAGCGACGTCGAGTCGCGGACACGGTAGCGACGGTACCTGGAAGGGGAAATGGTCCGGACCTCGAGCCGGGGCGGAGTTGATCTGCACAGTTCCACTCTCCATTGCATCACTGATCATGATTGCCTTGTTGATGTCTCTTGTGAACACACATCCCTGAAATACACAAACAATAAGCATCCAAGATTCATAATACGTAGCTTCAAAAAAATTTTAGGGGTATATATACATGATGAAAGATTCATAATAATTTGCTTTCTTAGTGTATAGATAAGTAAACCTGGAGGCCAAAGTTGCTGGCGTTACAATGGTGAATGCCTTCCTCGACCGAGTTGATCCTGATCACGGGCAAGACAGGGCCGAAAGGCTCCTCCCAAGCGATCCTCATATCAGGCCGGACATGATCCAACAGCAACGGCCAGATGAGGTTGCCTTCTCTCCTG